>NW_025225098.1:432446-460920 GCF_018294505.1 Triticum aestivum | reverse complement strand
AATCAAAATGGTCTAAATCCACTAAATCAACTAGCCTACTAAATCAACTAAATCAAAATGTTCTAAATCAACTAAATGAACTAGCCTACTAAATCAACTAAATCAAAATGTTCTAAGTCAACTAAATCAACTAAATTAACTAGCCTACTAAATCAACTAAATCAAAATGTTCTAAGTCAACTAAATCAACTAAATGAACTAGCCAACTAAATCAACTAAAACAAAATGTTCTAAGTCAACTAAATCAACTAGCCTACTAAATCAACTAAATAATATCAACTAAATCAAAATGTTGCATATGAACTAGCCTAGCTACTGAATCAAAATGTAGCGGGCAGGAGGGAGAAGGAGGGGCGACTCGAGGAGGGAGAAGAGAGTAGGATGGAGGAGGAAGGCGGAGCGAGGAGGGGCCGGCCGGCGCGGCCAGTGGAGGGAGGACGGAGGAGGAAGGCGGAGCGAGGAGGGGCTGGCCAGCGGCGAGTGGAGAGGGAGGACAGAGGAGGAGGCCGGTACCGAGTCCAGCAAGGAGGAGGAGGTGACGGCAGCACAGACGGAGGAGGGGCGACGGGGGTGGACCGGTGCGGGGGATTGAGAGGGGATCCACTGAGCTAGTGTGTGACTGTGTGAGTGGATCGGATTTTCGAGATGGGGGTGGGAGATGAATGGCTTAGCAGTAGCACGCTGTAGTAAAAGACGCTACTGCTAAGCTATCTAGCAGTAGCGCCTTTCACAATAAAGCGCTACTTCTATGTGTCAGCATGTAAAAATAGACTTTGTTCGATATATCAAAAATACATTGATCATCAACGATCTTTTTGTGTACAATCTGATTTGTCAATATGAGTCCTCACCGATTTAGGAACAGGTGAAGACTCATATTGGAGCCACAAATTCTACACAAATAGTTCAATGAAGACCAAGTGCTTGTCAAAGTTTGAGAAGTAACATATTCAAGGTGGTAGAAACTCTCTTCACGGAGCGAGGTGGGACTAAATTTTTGCAGTAAACTTAGCAGGAGCGCTTATTGGAGAAATGCGCTGCTACTATGCTACGTAGCAGTAGCGCCCGTCATTATAACGCGTTGCTGCTATAACTAGCCTCGCGGCGGCCTCGTGGGAATTATAGCAGTAGCGCATCTTCGAGCTGGCGTGCTACTGCTATATTTGTTTCAGCAGCGAGTTACCCCTGAGCACGCTACTGCTAATTAGCAGCAGCGCCTTATTTTAAAGTGCGCTGCTGGTAAGATTCTGTGTATAGGCTTTTCCCTAGTAGTGAGACATGATATACTTCAAGCATATGGGCCCGCCCATGTCATCCACCAAATCACAGCGGAGTGCTGCAGTTGGGACTCACCAGTCAACTCGGTGTGGCCATGATGACCCGTCATATCACAAAGCCCGCACCTTTACCAGCAGTGGTATATTGGCCTCGAAGTTGGACGGGATGAAGCAACCCTCATTTCACTTGAACGGTCATTGAATCCCTTTCTCCCCTATCTTGAAGAAAACCTCACTCCAGGCTACTCACTTCTGCCACTTTTCCGTACCGACAAAGGAAAGGTGGGTGAATTAGTGATGCTACTCTATTTTCATTCCAAGAATCTTCTTTTTGCGAAGCACCGAGCGATTCTCACTGCCTATTCTTTTCCCGTTTTCATTGCGATTGTGGTTTCCTTTCTATAGCTTTTTGTTTGTCACTTTATTAATGGGTCGTGGAGCGCTAGGCAAAGAGTTGCCAGAGAACAACCCACTTGGGCTAGAGATCTCCAGGAAGTGAACACCGGCCAACGAGTTGGCGATGTTGGCGGGCCAATCCATGGAGACGAAGAACTCCAAGAAACAAGCACTAGCCAAAGAGTTAACGATGTTAGCGGATGAATTCCTGAACAAAGAAAGCTAGAAGAACAACAAGGGCCCCATCGTGCCTAGCCCATAAACTCTAATGGCCACCTATGAGAGGCTCAAGGACGGGTTTGAGGAGATAGTCACCATTGAGAAGCAGTATTTCCCTAGCAAGGCGATGGTCCCCACCGAGGAGATGGCCCCCGAAGGGATGGGATCCCCTAGTGAAATGCACAAGGTAAAAAAATGGCTTACCATAGTTGTGGTTTTTGATTATTTGCAATGTGCTTGCTAATATTTTAGGGTTGTGCAGGTGCAAGTGGACGTCCTTGATGATTCCAATGTCGCGGTCCGTCATGTGGAAATCGCCCTAGAGATCGATTCCCATGTCGTCATCCGTCCTGTGGACATCGCCCCAGAGATCCAATCCCATGCTGTTCTCCGTCTTGTGGACATTGCCCCGGAGATCGATTCCCATGCCGCTCTCTATCATGTGGACATTGACGCAGAGATCGATGACAATAAAGAGTTGGCCGCACGAATCTTTCAATGTAATTTGCATTGTATTTAATTGCCAGAACAATGCATGTTTTCAAACCATCTTAGGGCTAGTGCACTATCTTGTGTTGGCCATACTTGCTACTTTTGTTTCATAGTGAATCATGTGAACGCTCTCTGAGTTATGGAAACATATGTATCCTCACCAACTTTTTATGTGATATATGGCATGAGTGGTTAGACGTAAGTTTGAACTATTTACCATATAAGCAAGACTTGTTTGATGAAAAATGGTTTGATGATTCTTGGTGTCAAACATCGATTGATTTCGTGTTGTGTTCGTAGGCTAGGTACTCTGCTTGCTATAGTACTTGCAAACACTCACCAAAGAGAAATGTTGGGGTTGATGACCTTGTGGTACACTTATAGGTTTGGTCGTCGATGAGCTAACAGCCCAAGCTCCTAAACTTCGATCAGACAATAATCCACAATTATAAATGGCCAGCATTCTGAACAAAATTGACATGTATTTGTAACATGCGTGAATGTGTAAAACAATTCCTGGACCCATGAATGTGTAGTGATGCCGTACTTTCAGAGTGGCTACATAGAGTGCGTACATGTGCCAAAAAGTGGTTGTGAGATGGAGAAAGATCTAGAGAGAGAGAGTGAATGGCCCGCAATTTCTTTCTAGTTGTTAACAAAATCATAGCAGTACAGAAACGTACAAATCCTAGATTTAGGCGGGCTATTTAGGCCTAGTGGGTTTGAGTGATATGATATGCTACAGTGGCGTCCAATCTTTGCGTGTGGTAGGAGTATTGCTGGTACAGTAAGTTTTCTTGAAGAAGCGGATTCAAGGAAGTCATGATGGTTCCTTCATCCGAGCAACTTACAGTGGCAAAGGTTGGGCCTACAATTTGATGGCTCATTAGTCATTTATTACTAAGGCTCTACAGCCGGGGTACTGTGTGATGCACTCTAATTTTGGTGCATGGCAAGTGGACTAGGATGATCGACGTCCCACATGTCAGCGAATGAAAGCATTCTTTCCGATATGGTGGACGAGCAAGGAAACCGGGTGGTATAATGCCAATGCTCTTTTATACTAGTCATTTTTTATTTTTGATGAAAGCTATTGTCTCCACTATTGAGGAGGAGTATGAAACACGGCAGGCGGGTGAACTTGGCCTCCATGTGCACAACTCCCTCCATCCTTGAAAGACTGCACATATAGAGATTTACACATTGACCAAGAGGAACTGGAACTCCATGGCATAATTAATTCCATAAAGTACCAGACTTATGTGTGCATGCGACCATTGAGAGAAGAAGATTAAATGAAGGTTGTTGCGTGCTGTAACTAAGGATGGACATGCAGCCGATAGCTAGAGCACAAGTTGGTGCATTAGTCAATCAGTACCGATTGGATTAAAGGCTAAGTGCATTGGAAGTGTAGGTGTACACTCTTTGTTGGAAAAATTTCTAATGTTGGATGTACAGTTTTTCACGAACCAGGGGAGTACACGTGCGTGCACTCACATACACAGCTAGGGTGATTCGCGTGCAAGGTTTGGACTCCTGCCGCTCCTGCGTAAAGTTTTGCTTAACTAATTTCTTTGTCCTGCCAACTGATAGGTGGGACCCAGAAACCAGGTTTCTATTTAACTAGTCAACAAAGTGCCACACCTACTATGTGGCCGGTCGGTAGGGTGCAATATAGTGAGCTAGTGACCGTATAATCACCGTAAAACTATATAGTGACCGTAATGAGTGTATTGTTACATACGATGACCACCATGTATTTTTCTCGTTTGAAATTAAGCCATATTAACCGGAAAGGACGCAGTATGGACCAGTACTACTTTGATATGTCCCGTCAACTCGCAGAACAAGGAGAAGCTTGCTTTACTATGCCCTCTTGCTCGCCCACATGTGGTGGCTCATAGTAGGCAGCGCCCACGACCGAACAGACAAAGAGTCGGCTGGAAGCCGCAGTCGGACGCGCCTCACCGTTGAGCGCGACCAAGATGGCTGCCCAAGAGCTATGGAGCGGCGGGACGACCGTCCGCCTCCTCCTCATCCTCGCAAGGAGAGGTATGACTCCCCGCCACCTGTTGAGCACCAGATGCTCAGCGGCCAGCTAGGCCGCCATGAAGGAATTGGAGAAAACGATCCCTACCATCGGATCGACCGCCTGGTTCAATCCCAGGCACTGGAAGAAGATGTGATTGGTCTGCCTTGTTTTAGCCCCCGCATTCACGATGAGCCCTTCCCGGAAGTGTTCTCGCTCCTAAGAGATACGCCTAAGTACAACGGCTCCATAAAAGCGGAAGATTGGTTGGTCGACTACTCCATCACAGTCAACATAGCAAACAGCAACAAGCGTGTTGCTGTGAAGTACGTTCCCCTCATGCTTTAGGGCACGGCACGCACTTGGCTGAACAATCTCAAGCCCTACAACATAAACAGCTGGGTGGATCTGGCACCACGGTTTAGAGCAACCGGTTTACCTTGCATTTCCAGCCTAGAGATCATGTCTTCTAGCAACACACAACAACATGGTACACAAACAACCGCTCTATTGATGCTAGAGGAAACATAAGTCTTAAATTACATCGAGATAAGAGGCCAAGCGGCACACACGGTCCACCTAAACAGTATGTACATTATTTAATGAACATGAAGGGGCCTCGATCACGCAAACTATGCGGCAGTGGAATAACGATGAAGTGGAACTCCATAGCACAGGGACATCGACGTGGACACGATCTAAACGTGGGAAGCGCTCTGATCCGATACGTCTTGCCTGAAAGATGGCATGACACGCCAGGTCAGTACATTGAATGTACTTGCAAGCTCACAACAAACATAAGCACAATTACAAACAATATCATGTCAATTAATTAGGTTAATGGAATGCAAGTAATACTACTGATGCGATGAAACCAACATGTGCACCGAGTCCCACGGACTGGCTTACAAGTGGGCTTACCACTGTAACCAAACGGTCATCATACCCTGATCACAACTTAAGCCAACCACTTACGATCATCACATGATCCACAATTCATCATAAAACTAGTGCCAACAATAAATACTTAGAGTGCAAGATTAATTATAATTCTTGATCCATGGTGTGACTTACTACCGAGTTATGTCCATAACCGAGGATGCGGCTATTGATTCATTAAAAATACACCCTGCAGAGGTAGCGCACATTACCCACACTATGGAACTCATGGCCTCGCACTCCCATTCGGGTGGACCAACGGACATCCGACGAAACCCTTCCCTTGCCATGAAACTCTTCCGGCCACTCCGACCCATCCCTCTCAGGGCTAAGTCATGGGTGGCCCCATGCCTACAAAAGGCATCTTCAGCCACCGTCATGGCAAAACGGTCCCAAATGGGGACAAGGTACCATAAAATCAACGGCACACAAGGTTATCTGCTTACCGGGCCAGGGTACCACACGCCCATAACCTTCCCTCGTTGGAGGCACATGTAAGAGGCACGATAAGGACCGAATCAAGACCCCCCATAAAGGTAAATGTAGTCGCACTGAGAAGAAACCTATTCAGAGGCACCACGACTTGATCAACGTTATATTCAAGTTGGATTATTATCAGGTTTAACTTGAAAATAAACTCACTACAAGTCATACGATGCCATGATCATGAGACTATTCGATATGCTCAATATGCAACTCATAAGAACGGATCAACATCACAGAAATAACTTTGTTGCACTACTCATCAATAAACCTTACTGATGTTACTACACTAGTTATTATCAAACCTCATTTTGAATCATTTATCTTTTATATGAAAATTTAATTATCAAAAGAACTACCATTAGTTATCAAAGCACTTTCATTAAGCCAAAAACTTTACTCTACTTGATTAAACTACTGCATGCAATCAACCAGTAACTACAGCAAGCATGACAAGCATGACAAAGTAACTAAGCAATAAATCATAATTATTTAACTATTTTTAAATGCATGAAAATTAGCACATATTCAAGTATAAAATCATAAATATTGAGATGACACCATCCAAATGTTATTGTGGCTTGCCTTAGTGCAGAGGAGGTTCACACTCCTCCTGGATAGCTTCACGACAAGTCTCTCCCTCTGAAAATATTTAAAAACCACAAAACAAAATATTAAGGACCACTCTGAAAATCACCAGAAATTCTAGGCAGCAAGGAAAAGCCCACACTTTGGTGTGATGCTAGAGCTTTCTGAAACAAACAATGCAAAAAAGAATCAACACATTTGGACTTATAGGCTAGGCCATATCAATGGTCAAAGTTCTGGTCAACATATTTGAATAAATTTGAAATAACAGAAAACCTGGGGGGGTGACGTCGATGGCGTAAAGCCAAAGGACGCCTCCACTTGTACCGCTTCGGGTGCGAGTGGAGAGGCTAACACTGGGCCCCACCAGTCAGGAGAGAGGAGAGGGGGAGAGAGAAAGAACGTGGCGGCGCTTCGCCGAAGCTCACACCGGCGAGGAGGGGTTCTGGGGCAAAACTAGAGGGATAGGATTGAAGAGGGGGCTACAGTGCACCTGCCTGTAATCGTGGTACGATGAGAGACAGTTGGAGAGGAAGAAGGCGACTGCGAGGGGCGTATCCAGGGGCTCTACAGCTTCCAGGCATCACGGGAGGGTCTCCAGGGATGCGCCTATGTGGTTGGTGGGGCTCCAGGAGGTCGGGGATGGGGTGGCTAAGCTACAGGGGTCGTCGGTGAGCTCAGGTCGGGCACGGCGGCCTGAGGCCTGCCCGGCCGGGCTGCGGCTATGCTGCGTGTTTGTGGAGGTTGGGTGGTGTGGTGAGTGGCTCTGGGACGGAGGGGATGGCTCAATTTATAGCCGGAGGGGGAAAGGGGTACGTGTCACCGCCAGAGTTATTTGGAAGCTGGCGAGAGGCGACGAGAGGTGTCAGCTATGGGGGTGAGAGGCTCAGCAATCACATGGAGGCTGTCCATGCTCGCGGACGAGCACAGGGAGGAAGGGGAGATAAAGACAGGGGCACGGGTGCACTGTGGCTTTTGGCCGTAACACACCCATGCTTGCGGTGGTGTCTCCGGCATCGGCGAGCGCGAGGGAGGGGTCAAGGGCGATGAGATGAAGGTGGTGGCAGAGTGCAACAGTCGTCGGCGAGCTCTGGCTCGGGCACGCGCCGAACAGAGGCCCTGGCGCGACGCATAGCGCGTCGAACGCATGCCAGGCCCCGTGTCCACAGGCGGTCACCACCCTGGCATTGTCAAAATGGTGCCCACGAGCTGCCAAACCTTGTCTAGGCTAAAGTCCACGCAGTTTTTAGTCTAGGAAAGGTGAGGACTCGAGCCCAGGCCGACCAGATGTGACTCAAGCTTGCTGGCAAGTTTCTGGACAGAAACTTGGTCGCCAAGTTTGGATAGCTTCTAGAAGGCCATTAGGGCTGATCTCCTGGGGTTAAGGGTTACTTACGAAGGTGATTAGGCTTAAGAAAGTTCAGCTCCAAAACATTAAGGAAAATGCACTTGTTGTACAAAGTGCATTTTTGGGCCAGAATGGAAATGATTTTCTGTAGCAAAAATATTACAAAAAGTCATGCAATATTTTTGCACAGGGAGGTAGTCCAAGGTTCAAAGAAAATTTAGGAATTATCTCAAGATTTTTGCAGCTATAAAAATCGGGGTTGCTTTGGAGCTCTAGTTTCTGAAATGATTTTTCAGAAGGAAAAATGAATATTTTCATTTAGGAAAAATATTCAATGGGCCATTCTAGGGTTTTATGAGAGAAATGAAGTTGGATGAGAGGCAGACGTTTCACTTGGGTGAAAGTCAAGGGCATGTCCAAGTGACAAGTCCATTTGAATTGATTTCAAAAACTCAAATCCAAGGCAAAGGCAAATCAAGTCCGGAAAAAGAGAGAAGGCAAAAACCAGGCTGTCACAAACCTTCCCCACTTAGGATGAATCTCGTCCTCGAGATTCGGTTGCTTGGGAAAATAGTTCTGGCTAAACAGTCCTTAAAAATTCCTCCCTTTCCCAGGTTGCCTCTTCCTCGGTATGGTGCTTCCGTTGAACCTTGAAAAACCTGATTACTTTGCTGCGAGTGACTCTTTCTGTCTCATCCAATATTTTAACTGGTCTTTCCTCATATATCAGATCCTTAACCAGTTCTATCTCTGGCATATCAGTCCTTTTCTCCGGTGGCGAGATACATCTTCTTAGCTGTGAGACATGAAAACATTGTGTACCTCTGACAGTTCTGGCAGCAATTCCAACTGATAAGAAACTGTTCCAACTCTGATCATGATTGGGAATGGGACAATATATCTGCATGCCAACTTGCCCTGGGTCTGAAACCTATTAACTCCTTTTATTGGGGTGACTCGGAGATACACGTGTTCTCCTGGTTCAAAGCTGACCTATCGGTGTTTTCCATCATAGTAACTCTTTTGTCGTCACTTGGCCAACTGCAGTCTGTCTTGGATCTCCCCCACTTGCTTCTCAGCTTCCATTATTAGATCAGTTCCGAAGATATGGTTGTCTCTGGTTCGAGACCATTTCAGTGGAGTGCGGCACTTAAGGCCATACAGAGCTTCATAGGGTGACATTTTCAAACTGGTTTGGAAACTATTGTTGTAGGAAAACTCAGCGTGTGGCAGACATTCTTCCCACATAGGTCCTTGGGCCAATGCACATGCTCGGAGCATATCCTTGAGTATTTAATTTACATGCTCGGTCTGTCCGTCTGTCTGTGGATGATACACTGTGCTGTATTTCAGGGCAGTCCCCAAGGCTTGATGTAGACGGGACCAGAAGGCTGAAGTGAAGAGAGATCCTCTGTAATTGTGCAAGTTGGCGATCCTGGACACATATAATTGTGCAAGTTGATCGCCACGGTAAGTGGCCCGGATGGGCAGAAAATGAGCTACCTTGGTTAAGGTATGAACTATGACCCATATTGTGCCATTCCCTTGGTGTATCTTTGGTAAGCCGGTGATGAAGTCCATGCATACATCGTCCCATTTCCATTGTGATACAGGTAAGGGTTGAAGGAGTCCGGCGGGCTTCTGATGTTCCGCCTTCACCTTGTTGCATATATCACAACAAGCTACAAAGTAAGCAATGTATTTCTTCATTCCATCCCACCAGAATACCTGACGAAGGTCTTCGTACATTTTGGTGCCATCGGGGTGAATCGAGTACGAAGACTCATGTGCCTCTGACAATATCTTGTTTTTCAGACTTTCTTGGTTGGGTACACAAATCCTTCCTCGAAACCTTAACGTACCGTGTTGATCCTTAGAGAAATCCTTCCTTGGCTTGGCATATAATTGCATCGAGTCATCATTTGCCTGAGCGCTGCGAATTTCTTCCACGAGAGTAGAAGCCACTTCCAGGATGCTGGCCATACGGGCATCCACTATTACCAAATTGAGTTGATCCATTTCTTCATAGAGTTTGGGAGGCAAAGAATCCAGTAGAGCATTCTGGTTGACGGGCTTGCGGCTGAGGGCATCGGCCACCACATTAGCCGTACCCAGGTGATAATTTATCCTGAGGTCATAATCCTTAACAAATTCAAGCCATCTTTGCTGACGGAGGTTTAAATCCGGTTGAGTGAATATATACTTGAGACTCTTGTGGTCCGTAAATATTTGACACCTCTTGCAAATAAGATAGGTACTCCAAATCTTCAAGGCATGCACCACCGCGGCCAATTCCAAGTCATGAGTTGGATAATTTCCTTTGTGAGGCCGTAGTTGTCGGGATGCATAGGCCACAAATTTTCCATGTTGCATGAGTATGCATCCAAGTCCTTTCCTGGATGCATCAAAGTAGACATCAAAACTGCGGCAAATGTCATGAAGAGTCAATATTGGCGCAGATATCAGTCTGGTTTCTAACTCGTTGAAGCTCCTTTCGTAGTCCTCAGTCCATTCAAACTTCTTATCCTTCTTTAGGAGCTCTGTCATTAGCTTGGCAATCTTAGAGAATCCTTCTATAAAGCGGCGATAATACCCGGCTGATCCAAGGAAACTCCAGATTTCTGAGACTCTCGTGGGTGCGGCCCAATCAAGCACATCTTTCACCTGACTTGGATCCACGGCTATACCTTCAGCTGAGAGAATATGCCCTAAGAATCCCAATTGGTAGAGCAAAAATTCACATTTTCTGAACTTTGCATAAAGCTGATGGTCACGGAGTCTTTGCAAAACTCCTCAGAGGTGGTCCTTGTGCTCTTGTTTGCTTTTTGAGTAAATGAGGATGTCATCGATGAACACCACCAAAAACTTGTCCATGGAATCCATAAACACCTTATTCAATATGCATGAAAAAGGCTGGGGGCATTGGTGAGACCGAATGACATAACCGTATATTCATAAAGACCGTACTGAGTGGTGAACGCGGTCTTGGGAATATCTTCCTTCCTGATTTTGAGTTGATGATATCCGGTCCTTAAATCAATCTTGGAAAATACTTTGGCTCCACTGAGTTGATCAAACAAATCACCAATTCTTGGTAGTGGATACTTGTTCTTGATGGTGACATCCTTCAACTGTCGGTAGTCTACACACATCCGAAGACTGCCATCCTTTTTATCCATGAATATAGCGGGTGATCCCCAAGGTGAAGAGCTTGGACGGATGTATCCTTTCCGCAGCATCTCATCGAGCTGTTTCTTTAACTCCACCTATTCTGATGAAGGCATCTGATAATATTTCTAATATATCGGTGGAGTCCCGGGCACCAAGTCAATTGCAGACTCTAGTTCTTTGTCTCGTGGCATTCCTGGCAATTCCTCAGGAAATACATCTGGATGCTCACTGACCACAAGAATTGATTCCACTTCTTCGGCCATGGCTGAGAAAACCATATCCTTCTTGGGTATACTTCTACGGGCATAAAAACTTGCGATGTGACCTTCCTGGTTTACCATGGTGACTTCTCTGGTCGCACAGTTCATGCATACATGGTATTGGGTCAACCAATTCATTCCCGGAATAATGTCCAATTTATTAGTTTCAATGACTATCAAGGCTATCGGAAACTTGACTCCCTTTATCTCAATTTCCAAATTTTGGCAGACCAGATTACTTCGGAGCACTGATCCCGGGGATTGTACCATCATACTTTTTCCCATAATCGAGCAAGGAAATTTGTTTTGGGAAAACAACTCCGCGAAATAAAAGAGTGGGAAGCCCCAGAATCAAATAAAATTACTGCAGGTATGCTATTAATAGGGGACTTACCAATAATGACTTCTAGGTTTTCTTGGGCTTCGTCAGCGGAGATATGATGGATTTGGCCTTGGATGGCCCTTGGGTCGGAATATGACTCCAGGTGGTTGACTTGTGGACGGTAGGAGGCTATTGGTTTGCCGTTCTTGGGACACTGTTTGGCGTAATGTCCGATTTGTCCATAGCTGAAGCAGGAATTGTTGCGCTG
Source organism: Triticum aestivum (assembly GCF_018294505.1). Classification (NCBI taxonomy): domain Eukaryota; kingdom Viridiplantae; phylum Streptophyta; class Magnoliopsida; order Poales; family Poaceae; genus Triticum; species Triticum aestivum. Next base: position 449,128 of record NW_025225098.1, on the reverse strand, counting down.
GCAGTCTTCACGTACCGGATTGGTTACGACATTCTTGACATGAGTAGTGGTCTTGTTGACATTCTGCTGCCAGTTGGGTTTGTACTCAACCTGAGTCTGTTGCTATGTACGAGCCTTCTGCACTGGTTGCATATCCTTCTTAGTATTGAATTTGCGCTTGTGGTCATTATTTGCGGGCCTACTGTCATGCATGAGCTTGTGTTCCTTTCTACGATGAGGTCCTTATTCACCAGACTTTGGAAGTCCAAAAAATCAAACATTGTTGAGAGTGCATCTGAGATGCTGGTTGAGCCCACCAAGGAATTGGTCGACCTTCCTTTCCTCGGTGGCCACATCATAGAGAGAATAACGGGCCAAATGGTTGAATTAATTCAGGTACTCACTTACTGACTGTCGGTGTACAAAAGTATGGCCTCTGCTTTTAACCCCTTTACTTGTGCACAGGCAGTCAGAGCCTTCCGCCACGGCCACACATAACATGGCAGGAAAGGGAAGCCAGAGAGATGCCGAAGCCACAAGGAAAACAGAGCAACGACAAGGACCAAGGCCACGAAGGTCAGATGGACGAATCAGGTTTTCCCAGCAAGGACCCTTGCCACGGCAGCCTCAGCGGCCCCGGCAAGACCCTTGCCGGGGCAGCTCGCCCACGCCAACCGAAGTGAGCCACCCTTGAGCCCACCAGCGCTTGACAAATGCATTGAGACAGGGCTCGGGAGGCACCTCCGTGGTGGCATGCAGATCTTTGTGAAGACATAAAGTGCTCAAGATCAAATGAGGATAGGAAGGCAACCATCCTCACCGAAGAAACCCACAAGACCCCCGGCAAGATCCTTGCCGGGGAAGCCAGCGCGCCACGGCAAGACCCTTGCCGGGCTACCGGGCAAGACCCTTGTCGGATCACCCGGCGAGACCCTCGCCAAGCGCGCAGTGGCCCGCGCCAGCTAAGTCTTCGCCGCCGTTCGCATGCAGCTGCCAACCCAACCAGCTGGGCAGGCACCTGCGTGGCAACATGCAACCCTTCGTGGAGGCTCCGCCATCGCGCCACCTCAGCTGCCTGCCTGCCTACATGGCACCGCATGCGTCGCTGGCCAGGGCGCGTGTCGAAGCCTAAAGGAGCGGCGACGGACGGGACGGGCCTCGCCCCCATCCCCGATAAAGTGAAGGGACACCTAAGCCTTGCATTTAATGCGTCTTGTCCTGTAATACGAGCGATAAGCTCACAATGCTGTAGTAGTTTCCACCTCCTGTGTGCCACTATGGCAGCCCCTTTCGCCAATAAAATAGGCCCATGGCACACTAAGAAGGGATTTTGGCTCTTTTGAACCTCGCAGCACCTAGAGCTAGTTCGAGAGCTCAAGAACACTAATACATCCACCAAAGCAGGATCGTAGGGTTTTACGCATCTTTGCAGCCTGAAGCTGGGTAAATCCTTTTGTGTCCTCTATTAGTCCCGCTCTCCTCACGATCCCCATGCCCCGCAACCGTAGAAGGGATTCCAGTGATCCCATAGGTGTCGTTTCCCACCGACATCTTTGGCGCGCCAGGTAGAGGGCGCAATCGTGAGGATCTAGTCTAGTAGTTGACCTAGCTGTTCTTCATCGCCACGGCTCCCGCGGAGAAGGCAACCAAGAAGGCAGTACTACCCATTGGCATGACGGACGCCGAGGCGGCGATGAGAGAGCTAAGTCATGCTGAATTTTAAGCTTTTCTTCTTAAATATAAGGTTCTTATCCTCGACGGTTCGGCCTATGTATGGGAAGCCTGAACGCAGAGGGGCCCTCCTGCAATTGGCAGCACCCTTGTTCTGTTTTAGTCTTCTCAACAGTTCAAGCGGCCACGTCGAGGGCGGCAGGGAAACCTTTCACCATCGGCAACACTCTCGGTTCTGACTCGAGTCAAGCTCGATAGATCGAGCGGCCGCGCCAAGGGAGGCAAGGTGCTTTGCCCGGCAACAAGCACACCCGGCAGGCTAAAGAGTATGTGTCCTCAAAGCGCCGCCCTGGGTTTATGTGTCGGAAAGCTTACCCAGTTGACATGGGGTGGACATACAAAGGAAAATGGATCAGGAAAATAACATGCATAGTTTCAGGGGCATCACAGAGTTATATTACACAAATTGCCGCCGCGATTCTAACTAAAGATAGTATTGTCTTGGTCATGAACCTGCAGTGGCGACGGAGAACGGGATGCCTAGTTGTCGGTGTCAAAACAGGCGGATCTCGGGTAGGGGGTCCCGAACTGTGCGTCCAGGCGGATGGCAACAGGAGACAAGGGACACGATGTTTTTACCCAGGTTTGGGCCCTCTCGATGGAGGTAAAACCCTACTCCTGCTTGATTGATATTGATGATATGGGTAGTACAAGAGTAGATCTACCACGAGATCGAAGTGGCTAAACCCTAGAATCTAGCCTATCGTATGATTGTTGTTCATCCTACGGACTAAAACTCTCCGGTTTATATAGACACCGGAGAGGGCTAGGGTTACACAGAGTCGGTTACAATGGGAGGAGATCTTCATATCGTATCGCCAAGCTTGCCTTCCATGCCAAGGAAAGTCCCATCCGGACACGGGACGGAGTCTTTAATCTTGTATCTTCATAGTCCAGGAGTCCGGCCAAAGGTCATAGTCCGGCGATCCGGACACCCCCAAATCCAGGACTCCCTCAGTAGCCCCTGAACCAGGCTTCAATGACGACGAGTCCAGTGCGCAAGTTATCTTCGGCATTGCAAGGCGGGTTCCTCCTCCGAATATTTCATAGAAGATGTTGAACACCAGGGTAGTGTCCGGCTCTGCAAAATAAGTCCCACATTCCTTCGTAGAGAGAATAATATTTGCATCAATCGAATCTGCTGACGTATTCCACAGCGTGACATCATGCCACGGCCAGGCTTTTATTTATTTTACCGTTCCACCTTGGCGTGTTTAGTGAGGGGGTTTTCTTGGCATGTCTTGTCAAAGCAGAGATCATGTCCCCTTATTCCGGGACTCTCATCAATACGAGCGTGGGTAACCCAACCGTGACTTAGGTATGAGTCCCTAATTAAAAGCGAGTCTCAAACGGTCGCGGGGAGGGCTCTTGGTATTCACCTCCTTTATAAAGGAACCGAGGCCCGGCTCCCTTGTTCTTAAACCAATCAAATCCGCCCTCCGCTTTGAGTTCCAACACCCAAAGCTCTAGTTTTAGGCGCTTCGGATCTTCAAAGATGTCCGGCTCTGACCCTCAAGGCCGGTGGATGCCTTCCTCCATTACGGAAGAAGATGTGTGAAAGCTAAGAGATGCCAGGTATCTAACCAGCAAAATCTCGCATAGACTGCCCACTCAAGGGCAAGCTGTTGCCGCTCCCCAGCCTGGTGAAAGCGTGGTATTCGCATCCCACTTCCTTCGGGGACTAGGCTTCCCGATCAATCCCTTTGTGAGGGGGCTTATGTTTAACTATGGGCTGGAGTTCCACGACCTAGCTCCGGAGTCCATCCTCCAGATCTCATAATTCATTGTCGTGTGCGAGGCCTTCCTCCATATCACCCCTCACTTTGGATTGTGGCTAAGAACTTTCAAAGTGGAACCTAAAATGATCGAGGGGTAGCACGCTGAGTGCGGAGGAGCTATAATAAGCAAGATGGACGAAGCTCCATGGCCCGAAGGCTCTTTTCAAGAGGAGCTCGGCTTATGGCAACGGGACTGGTTTTACATCACAGCCCCTAGGGGCACCACATGGGTGGCCCCGCCTACTTTTTGCTCGGGTCCCCCACCACGGCTGGCGTCATGGGTTAATGAAGGACTTATCTGGGGGCCGCCAAAAGACGTGCCCCTACTGCAGGGCCGTATTCGAGATCTTCTAGAAAGAGATATCAATCTGACCGTAGTGGCGCAAGTCATGGTGATTCGCCGCACACTGCCCTGCAAACGTTGACCTCTCCGCCTGTGGGAGTTCAATCCGGAGGGAGCATGAGTCCTACAACATTTCATTGGAATGACACCCATGGAGATGTACAAATTATTCTTCAGATCACAAGCAAGGTGCCCGGATTTGTCCGAGGACGCAGGTCTAAGCTGCAATCGCCCGGATGCTAAAGTAAGTAGCCTCGTATTTGAACATACCATCCATATTTTTATCAAATCTACCCTTTAACAAAGTTGCCCTTTGAACAGGAGTGGATAGCGAAGGCGAAGCTTATCCGGTGTCCAGCCCTCCTGCGCGAGACTGTACCGGATCCCATACTAACCAGGATGCTGGAGGCTGCGCCATTGGCAGAAGGCGAAGGGGGGGACCAAGGAGCTACCGCCTCCACGAAGGAGGCCGTCAGGAAGGGAAGAATTGAAAATTCTCCCGACCAGGGAAAGAAAAGGACTGCCTCTGAAGACCCGGAGGTGATAGCCTCAAAACGGGGAAAGAAATCTTCATCAGAGGGTTCGGCACCGGCGGACGCTTCAGCCGAATCGCCCCCTAAAGGGGACCCGCTCTCCCCCGAGGCATAAGTGAGGGGAGGGGTTCCATAATGAATCACATTCATGTTTTATTCCTGAGGAAAATAACCAAAGCATTATCTTGAAGTTCGGATCTCAACCCTTCTCAGCAGAGCTCATCTTCAGGGGATATTCGTCCAGAGATGATAGAGAGCGAAACGCCTCCCCTTCTTCCCCCGTCCTACGAGGCTGGCGACCCTGAGGTATCGTCTCGGAGGGCCTTTTCAAGTCCGGACCCTGGGAAAGGTCGTCAGACTAGTCCGGCACCCTCTTGCGCGTCAGAGGAGGTGCTAAAGGATCTGCTTGGTAGGGCGACCATCTCAGAAGAACACCGTATGTTGATGCATACGGTGATTGGAAGGATTTCATCTGCAGAAAGCGGATTGTACGAAGCTGCCAGGAGTTTACTAACAGGCTTTGAGGTATGTAAAAAGGTGTACCTTTTGGTAGAGCTGCATATTAAATGCACCCTGTATGAATGGTAGCCCCTCAGACTCTGTGTGTCGTCATGAACGACGGCGCACAGAGGATCATAATCCCAGGTATAATATGTCGCTTATTCCATGAAGGTGACGAGGCGCTCGGTGGCTAGCCGGACTGGTGAATCTGCCGAACTAAAGCGGCAACTTGACATGGCCGATGCCGACATCGCGCTTGTAAATAAGCGGCTAGACGAGGCTCAAGGTATGTTCAAAAGACACCCAGTAATAGGAGCTTGATGCTCGGGCCTTATATATATATACTTGATGTAGATGGTGCTGCTGCCGTGGAGAACCTTCAGGCGGAACTTGCCCGAGCCAAGGAGCAAGCAAGGAAAAGTGATGCGGTTGTCGTTAAAGCGGCTGAGGAGCTAAAAGCCGAACAGGTTGCTCATTGTCAGAGCAAGAAGAAAATGGCCGGGATGGCCATAGAATTGAGGGATGCTACCGACCGCTATAGATTGCTTGAGCAAGAAGGTAGGGCGGCTCAGAAAGATCTTGAAAAGATCACGGCCGAAGCCAAGGATACTCGCTCTGCCATGAGAGCGATGAAGGAGGAGCTGCGTCAGGCCGGAGATATCACGGCTGGAAAGCCTTATATGCCGCGGATGAAGTTCGGACAACGCTTATCTGGATTTGGCCGCAAGTGCGGCGAACGCGACCGAACACTTCCGCAGCCGAGGTGACCATAAATTGGAAGAGCTTTTTTGGTCGCAGTACCACAATCCAGAGCGCCGACTGTCAGTCTCCGACCGTTTAGCCGCCTGGGCGGAGCTGAACAGATTATCCGGACTCGACATGAAATTTGTTGCGAGTCATCTATGGCCGGAGAAGCCGGAGCCGAAGAGCTATTTTGGCTTGGTGCAGCAATTTCTTGGTTCGGTGGCGCATGCTGATGCAATGAAGAGGTCGGCGTGCATAGAGGGCGCACAGATGGCTCTTGCCTGTGTCAAGACATACTGGGCAGATATGAAGGCCAGTATTGTTGCATCCCAAGATTCAGACGAAAGCCGAGTACCTGCCAAGCACTATTTTGAGGAAGTTCGTCCTGGCGCTCGTATAATAGAGTCGAAGTTCTTGAAGGATGCTGTGTTCGAATAGCTTATACTATTTGTAAGACGAATTGTGTTTTTATGAAAAAGGCTTTTTATACTTGTGCTTGCAGGAATCATGATACCTACTATGCGGCCGTTTAATGTATATATTTGTATGTAAACTGAAAGATGGCAGTCGTTGGCTTCAGCCCCCACGCATAGAATGCGGGGGTTTTCGCAAAAAGGCGTCTATTCACACTTAATCCAACGTCTTGGTCCTATAAAGGAGGTGGTAGCACGGCGAACTAGGCAACCGGACTATAATGCTTTATCACTTTCACTTAGCCATAGGAGTTTGACAGTGGGACTACTGAATAGCCCCTAGGGGCACCGCGCTCGCCCGAATTCAGGGCGCGAGTGTGCGTGACCGGGAAGCGGCCCTTCGTTAATGCGGGGGAATCCTAAAGATTCCAAAAGTCATCGAGTGGTTGACCAGTCTCTCGCTATATCATGATAGTCAGTTTTTGGCTTTCTCTACTGAGGCGCTCACCCGGCCGAACCGGGGCACAATCGCAGTAGTTCTCCTGGTGCTGCGTTAGCCGATATAACGGAATGTAAGGCAGCAAAACAAAGGAGCCAGGTAAACCCAACATTTGACCAAAGACATGATTCGGAGCTGGTGCATATAGGGCCAAACTCGCGACGCCGAACACTCCCTAAGGTGTTCGGTCTTTATGAAGACGGACCGAAATAGAGCCCTTGGTAAAAAAGCCCCTAGTGTCTAGGTACGTGCAAAAAAAATTCTGACGTGGCCACATGCCAAGACGCCAGCCTCCTCCTCGGCTATAGAGAAAACCGGGGGATGTTATCAACAAGAGACAGTAAAAAAGGTTTACGCAGGGTCTTAATCTGAAGAGAATCCTTGGAACGGGTCCCTGCTGCACGTCTGCGCCTGTGTCTCCGTCGTGCCGTATCCTGGGCAGGCGTAGCACGATGTTCGTCTGCGAAAGAGAGGAACCTAGTGTTAGAGTAAAAAGAAGCGTGCGGGAAATCTATATCAAAATAAACAAAATATAGTTGGAGCAAGAGTTGGGCCATATTGTCTCCGGGCGTGAACACCCGGAGCCCCTTGCATTAGGGTATGCGGTAATTTAAGCATGTTGACGCCGGACTCGTCAAGGCATGTCCGGGATAGTAAGGCTGGATTTGTGGGCGGCTGCCTAGGCAACCGCACCCCTGCCCGTACTTTGGGGGTCAATTTATGTTCCCTTGCAATGAGATGATACCCTTTGGACCGGGCATTTTAAGTGTAAGGGATGCGTAGTGTGGTATTGCGTTAAAGCGGGCGAAAGCTTCACGTCCCAGTAGCGCTTGATAGCGACTTATGAATGGGGCGATGTGGAATGTTAGCTTTTCGCTTCGGAAGTTGTCGGGTGATCCAATCGTGACTTCTAATGTAAGGGAACCCATACTTGGGGTATCCGAACCTGGTGTTACTCCTTGAAAGGAAGTGTTGTCTAGGTGGATTGCGACTGGGTGTACCCCGAGTTCATGGACTGAGTCCTGATACAACAGGTTCAAGTCGCTGCCGCCGTCCATAAGGACGTTAGTAAATTGGAGTCCGTTAATGATTGGATTTGGGACCAAGGCAGTCCAGCCTGCGTTCTGGTCTCCTCTAGAGTAATCCTGATGATCGAAGGTGATTGGTTGTAACAACCAGTGGGGTTGCTCCTCCGGGGCTGGCTGTACGGCGCATGTCTTTGTAGGTGCCGTTCTATTCTTCCCTTTCGTCACATGAAGTAGATTTACTGTCGTGACTTCTTGTGGGAACTTCTTTTGTTCTCCGGTGATCTGCTCGTGGGGTGCATCATCCTCTTCGCTTGGTGTGTTGAGCCCCTTGTGTTCGGCGTTGAGCTTGCCGGACTGCTTAAAGACCCAACAATCTCTGTGGGTATGGTTTGCAGGTCTCCCAGGAGTGCTGTGGATTTGACATATTTTGTCCAAAATTTTGTTGAGGTTGGATAGCTCGTCCCTATCGTCTGTGAGGGGCAGCTTTTTCTGATTTTGCCGAGAGCTTTTGAATCTGGCGTTTACTGCCGTGCTCATCGGGCTGTTGTCCTTTATCCGGCACGGTTCTTTGTTATGGCGTGGCTTCCCGTTCCCATCTCTAGGTTCGGACGTATTCGGGTCGCTGGTGCTGCTTCTTGCCAACCAACTATCCTCTCCTGCACAGAAGCGGGTCATGAGGCTTGTTAACGCGGCCATTGTTCGTGGCTTTTCTTGGCCGAGGTTTCTGGCGTGCCATTCGTCTCGGACGCTATGTTTGAAAGCTGTTAGGGCCTCTGTGTCCGGACAGTCGAGTATCTGATTCTTTTTGATAAGGAATTTGTTCCAGAGCTTCCGGGCTGACTCTCCGGGCTGATTCTTTTTGATTAGGTCCGTTGAAAATTTGCCCGTAAAGCATCCTCGAGCACTGCCCAACTTCCCATGGTGTTTTCGGGAAGGCTTTTAAGCCAATGATGGGTTGGCCCTTTGAGCTTAAGGGGTATGTATTCTATGGCGTGGAGGTCGTCTCCTCTGGCCATGTGTATGTGGAGGATGTATTCCTCGATCCAGACTCCAGGGTCTGTTGTTCCGTCGTATGCTTCTATGTTTACTGGCTTGAATCCGGCTGGGAATGCATGATCCAGCACCTCATCGGTAAAACATAGGGGGTGTTCGGCGCCCTAGTATTTAGGCGTGCCGCGATGCTCGGGTATTTTTTGCGTTGCATTACTCATTGGAGCTTGCTTTCTTGGCCTATAGATGGATCTGGTTGGGCCAGTTTTCAGATCTGAATTCTTGGACGGATCATGCGCCATATTGAGTGCGGCGTCCTTTGATGCGTAAGATTGATCGTAGGGTCGTCTATCCGACCTTGTGGCTTCCTTATTTTTTGACTGTGGGGGCTTTATGGCCTCTTCGTCAAATTCCGGTAGTAGCTTCCGCTACAGATAGCTCTTTGTGTGGCGACTACTGCCATACTTATGTGCGGTATTGAGTACTTTGCCCCCATCTAATCTTGAGTGCATCTTCCGCTGTGTTGAGCCTCCGCTTCTGCTTTCTCAGGCTACGTGCAGTGGCGACGAGCCTTTGGTGGAGGTTCTGATGTTCCAGCAATTTGTCTGGTGTGAGGTCGTCCGGGCCATTATCTTTCCCGGGGATTGGTTGTTCGGATTGTCCGCCCTGCTTGGACGGATGCTCGACGGCATGTTCATCGTCCGTTGAGTCACCCTGCTCTATTGTTGGGTCTTTGTTGAGGTGGGGCTTGGCCTTGCGCTCACGCAACCGCTTTGATTGTTTGTTAGGGGAGCGATCCCTGGCCGCATCCTTTTGGTCCTTGTTGTCGTTTCTGTTGTATGTGTCCACCATGCATACATCGTAAGATCAGGTGGTTTTCCGGAGACCTATAGGTTCTGGTTCTTGATCGTCTCATTTATCCCTACCGTCGATATCTTCGGAGTCGAGATCGATCATGTCGGTTATATCTTCGACAGTGGCTATCAAGTGGGTGGTGGGTGGGTTTCGAACTTCGTCGTCCGCATCCCAACCACCCTGACCATAGTCCGGCCGGGGTTCTTTCGACAAAGAGAGGGACTTTAGTGAATTTAGGATATCGCCAAAGGGCGAGTGCTGAAAGACGTCCGCGACGGTGAACTCCGTGATCGGAGCCCGATCGGGTTCGATCGAAAGGGGTGCAGAATATTCAGATTCCAGAACGGAGCCCGGCACCTTGGAGTTACCGGCCTTCCAAAGGACTTGGCTGGTATTCGGCTCTATAGCCGCAGAGATTGCGGCTCCTGGGGCGGCGTCCAACCGTCCGTCCCTGGCTAGCACAGTCGGCTCCGAACTAATGGTCGGAGTGAACACCTGAGCGGCGCTCTGGTCGCTGTCCGGCGACAGAGCTAGATCATTCCTATCGAGACAGTGCGGCGCGCCTGGTCGTGGCTCGAATCCATCAAAGATCAAGTCTCCATGGGTGTCGGCCGTGTAGTTTAAGCTTTCAAACCTGACCTGACGGCCAGGGGCATAGCTTTCGATCTGCTCCAGATGGCCGAACGAGTCGGCCCACAGTGCGAAGCCGCCTAATACGAAGATCTGTCCGGGGAGATAAGTCTCATCTCGGACCGTATCGCGATTGTCGAGCGAAGAAGCCATCGGGCCTAAAGGTGACGACACAGAGGAACTCTCAATGAAAGCACCAATGTCGGTGTCAAAACCGGTGGATCTCGGGTAGGGGGTACCGAACTGTGCGTCTAGGCGGATGGTAACAGGAGACAAGGGACACGATGTTTTTACCTAGGTTCGGGCCCTCTCGATGGAGGTAAAACCCTACTCTTGCTTGATTAATATTGATGATACGGGTAGTACAAGAGTAGATCTAGCACGAGATCGGAGTGGCTAAACCCTAGAATCTAGCCTATGGTATGATTGTTGTTCGTCCTACGGACTAAAACTCTCCGGTTTATATAGACACCGGAGAGGGCTAGGGTTACACAGAGTCGGTTACAATGGGAGGAGATCTTCATATCATATCGCCAAGCTTGCCTTCCACGCCAAGGAAAGTCCCATCCGAACACGGGACGGAGTCTTTAATCTTGTATCTTCATAGTCTGGGAGTCCGGCCAAAGGTCATAGTCCGGCCATCCCGACACCCCCTAATCCAGGACTCCCTCAACACCTCTCCCTCGAAGGGAGCCCTGGTGCTCTACGCGCCCAGGATATGGACGAAGAGGTCCTTACTGACCCTCAGGTACCTGCCGGAGCCAGAGGCAGCGGAGGATGAGGGCAGGTCGTCGAATGCCACCTCCTTGTCAGTGGCCTTGCCGGCGTCCCCGGCAGGCCCCTTGCAGGGCTCCTCGGTGGGCCCCTTGGCAGCATCCTTGGCGGCGCCCCTAGCGCTCTCCTCGGCAACGATCTTCTCCACCTCTGCTATGGCCTTCACAGCGACGTTCTTGATGGTGGTGTCAACCTCCTCCGAGGAGGGCTATGGACGCCAAGCAAAAGATGGGGCGAAGCCAAGATCGAAATTCAATGAGGAAAAGATGAAAACAAGAATGCAAGCAGAAGAGAAGAGCGAGTAGCTTACCTGTGCCGTGCCGTGATGCAGAAGCCCCTTCTCCGCCAAGCTCTGGCGTCGAGGCAAAGCCGCCAGCGCCTGCGTTCTCCTCCCCTCCTCCGTGTGCATGGCCTCGGTGCTTGGTGTCCTTGCCGGGGACGCCCCTTAGGGCGGTGTAGTCGACGGGGGCAGCACGATTGGAGAAGCCCTCTGTGGCTCCCTTTGGTGCTGCTCCTCTCCTGCATCCACGTCACGGTTAATACTAAAGCATCGACCATGACGCACGTTGATGGAGGGCGCATGGTGGACTTACGCTGGGGGCTGTGCTGGGGGCTATTGTCTGGGCTGCTCGACACCACCAGTGGCGTACTGGAGGTGCCTGCCGGGGGCTGGCCACTCGCCGAAGTCCTGTCCCTCTTTATCCTCTGGGCCAGCGTCTCCACATCCCTGCAAGATGAAGACAAGTAAGCAACGCCATCAGGGGGGAGTGTAAGAAGCGAGGGAGGAAAGCAGAGGCTTACTCTTCGTTCTCTTCCCCCTCCTCCTCCGTTGCTTACCTCTTCCGCTCTGGGCTGAGAGGCCCGAGCTCTCTCTCCGGGCTGAGAGGCCGGAAGTCAAACAAGTCAAACTCAACCCCTGCACTAATGATTGCCGGCAGGGGGGGAGGCGATGGCGTCCGCGCATGTTTGGACGACGAAGAAACAGATGTCCTCTTCTTCGACGCCACGGCTTTCGCCGTCTTCTTCATCGCCACCGCCCTCGTCTGGCGCACGACCACTTCCTGGACTTGCCGCAGCTGCACGGCCCGGTCGAGGCGGACCGGCTCGCCGGAGGTGGCCCGCCGCAGGACCTGCCTCTTTCCGGTGACAGGAGGGTTGGCGCTCGCGGCCCTCTCCTCCTTGCCCTCCTCCTCTGAGGACCCGTCGGCGGCGCCCTCAACGAGGGGAGCCCCGATGTCGGTGCCGCTGGCCTCCCCAGCGGCTGCAGCCCACCTAGCGAGCTCCCCCTCCTCCGCTTCCGCCGCGGCCTTGTCCACCACGCCGCCGGCGCTGCCGGCCTCCTTGACGAGCTATGCCTCCTCGGCAAGCCTCGCCTCTTCCACCCTGGCGGCGATATAATCCAGCTCCGCCGGAGAGGTGTCCTGGATGAGCCGCGGCTCGTCGATGATGTATATCTTGTGCAGAGTGTCGAAGAACTCCTGCACCACGAGCTCGGCCGGCTCGACCCAGTTCGGGTCGAGGCCATGCGCATTGAAAAGCGGCGTCATGGCGATGATCTCGTTCCGGTGAGAGTTGTTGCTCAGCGGGACCACTCCCACTGGCAGCTTGAAAACAGGCTCCTTGTCAACCTTGCCCGCCATTGTGGCGGCCCTGGCAAGCTTGCCAGACCGCTCGGTCTCGCCCGCGTCGTCGACCTCAAGCTGGAAGATTCGCTGGCAAAGGTGGGTGTGCCGCAACATCGTCAGGTTGTTGTCGAGGCCGGGACGGAGCCTCATGATATCGGCGGCATTCACGAAGAGCCATGCCGGCCTCCCCTTGTCGTGCAGAGGGGCGATCAGGCGGCGGATGAAGTCCGCCCCAATCATCTCGAGGGTGAGCCCGGCCTGGGTAAGCCAAAGAATCTTGGTGGTGGCGATCGTGAGCTTCGCATCGTCGGCGTCGACATCGCCCCAATCGCCGCCACGGACCGACGGCTTCTGGCGAACCTCGCAGAATGCTGGCGGGTCCTTCTCCTCAATCCAGCACCACATGCCCCGCCATTCTTCCCACCTCTCCTTTGTGGCACCATCCGGGTACGCCCCCTTGGCCCTCGGGATCCAGGCGACGCAGCCAACAATGACCCCCCATTTCTGGATCTGAGGGGAGAAGTAATGGCGGAAGAGCACAGTGCTAGGATGCACCCCGACGAAGCTCTCATAGAGATGGGCAAAGAGGGCCATGCACGCCACGACATTTGGAGTAAAATCCAAGAGGCAGAAGCCATAGGTGTGCATGATGTCCTTGAAGAAATCAGAGAAGGGGGATAGAGCCCGCAGGAGAAATATCGATGAAGAAGGAGTACCGGTGCGGGGAGGGCCCGACGCTGGCAAGGACAACGGTCGTGGCCGGATGCCCCGTCTTCTCTCCCCCCGTCTTCACGCCCCACAAACACTTGAACATCTCCCGAAGCTCGGGCATGCCAACCATCAAGGGGAAGTAGGCGAACTACACCCGCCGCGCCACCAGCTCGCTCTCCGGCTGCTCCGACACGCCGGCATCATTCACCGCTCCCTTGCTCTTGGTGGACTTAGGCGCCTTGGCGGCTGCGGGAAGCAAAAAGGCAGAGGATGGAGGAAGCACAACGGCGATGGGCAAAAGCAGAGAAGCTCGAGAAGAAGGGGCGGCGGCTCTAAGATTGGAGGAAGGCGCAGGGAAGGGGCAAAGTGAGCAGCACGCCCGCGGTTATTCCTTTTTTATGGGGAAGGCGCGGGCCGCCTCCTTTCCCATTAACTGCGATGTAACGCATTCGTGCGAGCACTGTCCCAGGCATGCCTCCCAAGTCATGCACGCGCACGACCCCCACGTCGCGCGTTCAACGCGGGTCGTGGGGAAGCGCAGTGGACGGAACAGTGGCCACGGTGAAAATCCGCCCCAACTGCCCACGCATTGTTCTGGGCCTGGCCCAACAACGTGTTGCGCTTATGTGTGGCCTAGGCCCGGGGGCTCCTGTCGGTGTACAAAAGTAGGGGCTCTGCTTTTGACCCCTTTACTTGTGCACGGGCAGTCAGAGCCTCCCGCCATGGCCACACATAACATGGCAGGAAAGGGAAGCCGCAGAGAAGCCGAAGCCACAAGGCAAACAGAGCAACGGACAAGGACCAAGGCCACGAAGGTCAGATGGACGAAGCAGGTTTTCCCGGCAAGGACCCTTGCCGGGGTAGCCTCAGCGGCCCAGACAAGACCCTTGACGGGGCAGCTCGCCCATGCCAACCAAAGTGAGCCACCCTTGAGCCCACCAGCGCTCGACAAATGTGTTGAGACAGGGCTCAGGAGGCACCTCCGTGGTGGCATGCAGATCTTTGTGAAGACATAAAGTGCTCAAGATCAAATGAGGATAGGAAGGCAACCATCCTCACCAAAGAAACCCACAAGACCCCTGGCAAGATCCTTGCCGGGGAACCCAACGCGCCAGGGCAAGACCCTTGCCGGGCTACCCTGCAAGACCCTTGCCGGGCCACCCGGCAAGACCCCCGCCAAGCGTGCCAGCGAGCCACTGCCAGGCCCGCGCCAGCTAAGTCTTCGCCGCCATTCGCATGCAGCTGCCGACCCAACCAGCTGGGCAGGCACCTGCGTGGCAACATGCAACCCTTCATGGAGGCTCCGCCACCGCACCACCTTAGCTGCCTGCCTTCCTACATGGAACCACATGCATCGCTGGCCAGGGCGCGTGTCGAAGCCTGAAGGAGCAGCGACGGATTGGACGGTCCTCGCCCCCATCCCCGATAAAGTGAAGGGACACCTAAGCCTTGCATTTAATGCGTCTTGTCCTATAATACGACTGATAAGCTCGCAACGCTGTAGCACTTTCCACCTCCTATGTGCCACTGTGGCAGCCCCTTTCGCCTATAAAAGGAGGCCCATGGCACACTAAGAAGGTATTTCGGCTCTTTTGAACCTCGCGACACCTAGAGCTAGTTCGAGAGCTCAAGAACACTAATACATCCACCAAAGGAGGATTGTAGGGTTTTACGCATCTTTGCGGCCCAAACCTCGGTAAATCCTTTTGTGTCGTCTGTTAGTCCCACTCTCTGCACGATCCCTATGCCCCGCAACCGTAGAAGGGATTCCAGTGATCCCATAGGTGTCGTTTCCCACCGACACTGACATGCTTCCTTGAGTAAGGGCGAGAAATTCGCGCTGCTTGATCTTCATAATTCTGGTGGTTATATGATACTTGCTGAAATGATCCTTGAATTTGGTCCACGTAATTTCCTTGTCCGCGAACCACATAGCTTTAGCATTATCCCACCATATAGCGGCTGCTCCTTCGCGATAATGCATTGTGAACTGAACCTTGTCTCCTTCTTTAGTGCGAGCAATTTCCAGCTTCCTCCCAATGGTCCTCAACCAATCATCGGCTTCCAATGGATCAATAGCTTGACTGAAACTGGGAGGCTTGGTCCTTTGAAAATCTGACAACTTGGAGTAATGACCATTCCGATTTCCCTTTTGTCCAACCATATCTTGCACACTTTTCAACATCTCCATTAGATTGTTGTTTCTTCTTTCTTCAGACATTCGCATAATTTGCTTAGTGGACGGCGGATGTGGCGGTGGAGGTGGTGGTGGCTGGTATGGCTCGGGGGAATGTCCTTGCTACCTCTTGAGCACCGCGTTGGTTTTCCCTTGAAGAGGAAAGGGTGATGCAGTAAAGTAGCGTAAGTATTTCCCTCGGTTTTTGAGAACCAAGGTCCCTCATACCTAAATAAACAAATAAGAACCTCGCAATCAACACGATAAAGGGGTTGTCAATCCCTCCACGGCCACTTGCGAAAGTGAGATCTGAAAGAGATAATAAGGTAAGATAAATATTTTTGGTATTCTTATGATATAGATTGGAAAGTAAAGATTGCAAAATAAAGTAGATTGGAAACTTTATATGACAAAAGATACACCCGGGGGCCATAGGTTTCACTAGTGGATTCTCTCAAGATAGCATAACTATTATGGTGGGTGAACAAATTACTGTTGAGCAATTGATTGAAAAGTGCATTGTTATGAGAATATCTAGGCATGATCATGTATATAGGAATCACGTTCGCGACAAGTAGACCGAAACGATTCTGCATCTACTACTATTACTCCACACATCGACCGCTATCCAGCATGCATCTAGAGTATTAAGTTCATAAGAACAGAGTAACGCATTAGGCAAGATGATAGGATGTAGAGGGATAAACTCAAGCAATATGATATATACCGCATCTTTTTATCCTCGATGGCAACAATACAATACGTGCCTTGCTGCCCTTGCTGTCACTGGGAAAGGACACCGCAAGATTGAACCCAAAGCTAAGAACTTCTCCCATTGCAAGAAAGATCAATCTAGTAGGCCAAACCAAACTGATAATTCAAAGAGACTTGCAAAGATAACTAATCATACATAAAAGAATTCAGAGGAGATTCAAATATTTCTCATTGATAGACTGGACACTAATGGCGCACCTGTCAGGTGGTCCGCCATTAGTATATACTAATGGCGCACCATGTTTTGGTACGCCATTAGTGTGGAAGACACTAATGGCGCACCAAGAACATGGTGCGCCACTAGAAACTTTTTTTTTAATTTTTCCAAACATTCTAATGGCGCACCGTGGCACAGTGCGCCATTACTAGTGCTAACTAGTAATGGCGCATTGGCCAAACCGTGCGCCATTAGAATATAAACTTTTTTTATTTTTTTGCAAAACTTCCAATGGCGCACCAGAAGCTGGTGCGCCATTAGTAACCAGGGTCAAGCCCCCGCTCCATCGGCCGCCGCCGCCGACCCCCGCACCCTCCCCTACTCCACCGCCGCCGACTTCCCACCGCACCCTCCCTCGCTCCACCGGCCGCCGCCACCGAC
>NW_025225098.1:430985-431691 GCF_018294505.1 Triticum aestivum | reverse complement strand
TGAATGCAACTAAAATTGCAAAAAAAAACAAATTTGATTATATTTTCAAATAACAAATTTGATGATATTTTCAAATAATAAATTTGATGATATTTTTTCATATTCATAAATATTTTCAAATAACAAATTTGATGATATTTTTAAAAAAATTATTACTATTTTAAAAAAAATATTACTTATATGATTTAAACAAGTTTGAACATATTTAAACACAAATAAATATCAAACAGCATTTTAAATGCATAAATACAAAAAATGGGGAGCCTAGGAATCAAACCCAGGACCTCCTGGTGTGTGTGTGTTGTGTGCTGACCAGTCGGGCTAGTGGGCTTTTTCTGATGGAGTGGGGGTTATGTGGAATATAACCTGACCAGTCAGGCTAGTAAATTCTAATGGTGCACCGGGGCGGGGTGCACGATTAGAATGGTTGAACTTATGGCGCACTAGGGGTGTGGTGCGCCATTAGATCCCTCCCCCTAGTTCACCTGCTCCCCTCTCACTGTTGCCTCCCTCTTTCCCTCGCCAGATCCACTCGACCCAACAGTATGCCGCCGCCCCCTTGCTCCGCCCCTCCGTCCGCCGCGCCTGCACGCCGTTGGCGCCGCCGCCGCCGCTGTGGTCTTGCGTTACCCCGATGCCGCCGCCCCGACCCCCCGGGACTCCACCCCCGCCGCTCCCGCGCCCCCCGAACGGGATTGGTCGAGCG
>NW_025225098.1:427223-430524 GCF_018294505.1 Triticum aestivum | reverse complement strand
GGACCCGGACGAGCTCGGACCCTGACCCCGACCCCTTCACCGACCCCGACCCCGACCCCTCCGGCGACCAGGTACCTCTCCTCCTTCCCCCTTCCTCCCTCTCTCCACCATTCCCCATTCCTTCCAACCGATTCTCCAAAAGGAATTTCAAGACAAAAATCACATGCTGCAAAAGTTAGGGTTCACGATTCAAATTGAAATAGATTATCTTCAGTAGATCAAACTGCAGTAGATTACTCAATATTCTTGCCATTTGTTGACAGGTTATAAATATTGACCATAAATAAGAATGAATATTGACCATTTGTTGCTGCTAGCACATGTTGAAGTGTACCTGATGATGCTTTTGTAGAAAATTCAATCTTCCTCCTCAGGCATGTGTTGTGTGACCTAAAAAAATATAAATATGTTGTGTGCCATGTGTTGGTAATGCAGTAAAGTCAAACAAGCACTGGATTTAGGCATGTTGCTTGCTGAATTTTTGCACTGCATTTTTGTAACTAGGGTTTATCTTGGGTAGGACCAAGAGATGTCTAGGGACAATATTTTGGCCTTATGGTTAACACACTGAATTTTGGTTTTTGTCTTCTGAGATAGCTAACGGTTCATTCCAGTCTTTTGAGATAGCTAACAAAAAGAAGAATACAATAGTGAGGCAAAACCTAGTTACAACAAAACTATACTGGAGTAGTATTTCTTAATGATACAAGTTGATGAATAATGTAGCAACGTGAGTGTATGATGTATTGCCATCCATTCACTGAATTTTTTTGACAATGTGTTAACTGAATTTTTTTGACAGTGTGTTAACTGAATTTTTTGACAGTGTGTTAACTGAATTTTTTTGATAGTGTGTTAACTAGCCACTCATCTTCATTTCAAAGCCCAAGTTGTAGCCCTTTAGATTGACAGCTGCACAGAAGGTATCTTCTACTACATTTGGAGTATGGTTCTGGCTCACACTATAGTTGTAATTCTACTATAAATTTGCACTATAAATCTATTGAAATTATACTATTAATACACTGCAATTACATGTCTACTGTATTTACCTCCTCTTCTATACCTTGTACTAGAAGTCAGCAAAAGAATATCAGTTCTACTTTGCCCCCTAGTAGATCTGGTAGAGTAAGAAACTCCCCTTATAATGATGCTTTTCTCTAGAAAAAATGATCCTGGATTTTTTTATGTAATTCTTTGTGGTATTAAGATGGAAACCTGGGATACTATTTCTGTTAGGAGATGGTGGTATATTAAGATGCATATATTGTTATGTTACGCAAATTGTATCATCTTGCCACTTAAGTCAGCCTTCCCTTTAAGCAGAAAATTCAGTTAGGAGCTACTGTCATAAACTTGACTAAAGTCAAAAAATTCAGTTATGGCATCTAGAATTATGTCAGTTTTGTTTTGTAACTAGAAGACCAAAGTGTTAGGAATTTTGTCCAAACTGTAGTTTTCAGTATTCCGTCCAAACTGAAAAATGTTAAAAATCATGATGTTTCTTGGATTTCTATAATGATGATGATGATGGAACACATGGTCTTGGATTTCTGTAATGATGATGGAACATTATAAAGCATTGTACTCCAGTGTGTATGAAGGATACAAAAAAATTAGCAACTTCTCTGATTTTATAAAGTTGTTCTTATATGGGTAAAACTTCACTTGTTTTTAGGCTAGTGCAGGGTGTTGCTTTATTGTGATGCATCTAAATTACTTGTGATCACGTTGAGAAAGACTTGCAAAGATGATGATCATCTTTTACAGAAAACAATTTCTGTAAACACGTCAGTAACTTTGCTAGTTTGCTGGGTTTTGTCTCCGACCATTGTGTCGTGATGAATTTGCAGGTACCCCGAGAGGCCCTTGAGTTTGTCGGAATGTCGATTAACTTTCGTTCCGGCAAATTCGGGCACTCCATATGTCCTATTTTCAGCAAAAGGTCATGCTGAAATTTTCCGTGAATTTTAGCATGACTTTGCTAAAAATAGGACATATGGGGTACTTGCGACTAATGCATGTTTTATGATCTGTTGTAAGGGTACTAATTGGTCTCTTCTGCTGCTTATCAGAGATGGGGGGAAGCAGCCACCGCCGCTCTGCCACACCGCAGTACGAGTTGGATGCTTCCGAGTTCTTCAGTATCATACTTGGGACTTCAGTATCATCCATGACGCGGGTATATAAAACGAGAGATCTCCCCTTCACCCATCTCATTATGATATCTGTTGTTTTCTACATCACTCATTGTCCCAAACTGCAGAGGTTGCCTGACAGTTTTATGAACATGCTGGGTGAAGATCCGCCAAATAATGTGAAGCTACGACAGGCCGGCAACGGGTTTCGCAGGTAGTGGGATGTGGAGTTGGTGATCAAGGAGGGCCACATGTACTTGTCTTGTGGGCGGGAGAAGTTCTACCGTGCCTACGACCTGCGACTGGGGTACTTCCTTCTCTTGAGGTACGATAATGACGCCACCATGCTCATCGTGAAGGTGTTCAATGCAACTATGTGTCGCATGCGCTACGCTGATGATGATGATGCCAGTACGTTCTGCCTCTTCTTATTCCTCTACATTTGGCTTTGTCTCACATCGATTGTTAATGGTCATTGTTGCATTTGGACCGGTAATAGGAGCAGCAGCAGCGACACTGGCTACATCCAAAGCAGCAACGACTATGGCTGTAGCAAAAGCAACACCGATTCTGGCTTTAGTGAAAGCAGCAGCGATTCTGGCAGCAGCATAGACAACAAGAAGTATGATCCGGACTAGAGTGCGGGAGAAGAGGAGCAGAGTGGGGATGAGGAGCTGCAGGATGACGATGGGCATCAGGCTGAGGATGACCTAGCACTTGTGGTGGCTGACCAAGGGCAAGAGATGGTGGTGGCTGACCATGGGCAAGAGATGGTGGCGGCTGACCATGGGCAAGAGATGGAGGTGGCTTAGGATGAGCTAGCGATGGTCGTGCCCATCCTGCCTGAAGGTGGCTTCGCGATGGAGGTGGTGCCTGACAATGACCACGCACCGGTGGTGGCGCCGGCGATCCCACAGCTGGGCGACGTGACCACGCCAATTGTGGTAGAAGACTACATCCCACTGCCTCCACCACCTCGCCGCTCTTGGCGCATCAGACTGAGGAAGGAGAAGGAGAAGAACAATGAGAACTGAACTATGTCAGGTATGTCAGATCTCCAAAATGATATATATATATATATATATATATATATATACATAGTTACCTATGTTATCTCTAATATGCTTAGTTTCCTATAGGTTAGCTTCGTTTTACCTAAGTTT
>NW_025225098.1:387738-426708 GCF_018294505.1 Triticum aestivum | reverse complement strand
CTTATATGCTTAGTTTCCTATAGGTTAGCTCCAAAATTACTTATGTTAGCACAAAATGATCAAGTTTACATAATAAGCTTATAGTCTTCTTCTTATTCTTCTTCTTTTCCAAAATGACATAGGTTAGCTTCATTTTACCTAAGTTGGCTCTAATATGCTAACTTAGAGCTTATATGCTTGGTTTCCTATAGGTTAGCTCCAAAATTACTTATGTTAGCACAAAATGAACAAGTTTACATAACAAGCTTATAGTCTTCTTCTTATTCTTCTTATTCTTCTTCTAGTGTTCTCCTTCTTCTAGTATTCTTCTAGTCTTCTTCTTCTTCTTCTTCTTCTTCTAACTTCTTGTTTATCATTTTGCATATTTTATTTAATTCACGGAAGCTTGCATGGATGGAGTGCTTCTTTTCCATTTGTGTTTTTATTTTGTATCAATGTGAAACTTTTGTGAATTGATGGATAACGGTGTTGGATGAACAATGTGAAACTTTTGTAATATTTAACGATGGAACTATGTGTTGGCTATGTATGTATATATGATGGAACTTGTGTGTTGGCTATGATTGTTATATGGATGCTTGTTGTATATATATGTTTTGGATATCTCATATGTGAAATAGTGACCTGAGATTAAGAAAAAAAATGTTAATAATGGCGCACTACCATGTGGTGCGCCATTAGTATAGTAGACACTAGTGGCGCACTATGGGCAAAACTAATGGCGCACTGCATGGTGCACCATTAGTATAGCAGATACTAATGGCGCACCAGTGGTGCGCGCCATTAGTAAAAAATACTAGTGGCGTGATACTAATGGCGCAGCAGTAGTGCCCCATTAGTAGGCAAAACCGGCGCGCCATTAGTAGGCCTTTTCCTAGTAGTGTGATCATAAACCCACAATTCATCGGATCTCAACAAACACACCGCAAAAAGAGTTACATTGAATAGATCTCCAAGAAGATCGAGGAGAACATTGTATTGAGATTCAAAGAGAGAGAAGAAGCCATCTAGCTAATAACTATGGACCCGAAGGTCTATGGTAAACTACTCACAACTCTTCGGAGAGGCCTTGGTGATGATGTAGAAGCCCTCCATGATTGATTCCCCCTCCGGCGGAGCGCCACAAAAGGCTCCAAGATGGGATCTCACGGGTACAGAAGGTTGTGGCGTGGAAATTGGTTTTCGTGGTACTCCTCGGTGTTTTTAGGATTTGCAAGTATATATAGGTGAAAGAAGTTGGTCAGGGGAGCCATGAGGGGCCCACAAGGGTGGGGGGCATGCCCACCACCCTAGGGCATGCCAGGCACCCTCGTGGCCACCTCGGCTGCTTCTTGACATCCACTCCAAGTCTCCTCGATTGGGTTTGTTCCAAAAAGATCGCTCCCGAAGGTTTCATTCCGTTTGGACTCCGTTCGATATTCCTTTTCTTCGAAACACTGAAATAGGCAAAAAAAACAGTAATTCGGGCTGGGCCTCCGGTTAGTAGGTTAGTCCCGAAAATGATATAAAAATGTAAAGTAAAGCCCATAAACATCCAAAACGGGTAATATAATAGCATGGAACAAACAAAAATTATAGATACGTTGGAGACGTATCAAGCATCCCCAAGCTTAATTCCTGCTCGTCCTCGAGTAGGTAAATGATAGAAATAGAATTTTTTATGTGGAATGCTACCTAGCATATTTCTCAATGTAATTTTCTTTATTGTGGCATGAATGTTCAGATCCAAATGATTCTGGATAAAAGTTCATATTAACATAAAAATAGTAATACTTCAAGCATACTAACAAAGTAATCATGTCTTATCAAAATAGCATAGCCAAAAGCTTATCCATACAAAATCATATAATTAGGCTATGCTACATTTTCATCACAGAAAATACACCCATCATGCACAACCCCGGTTTCATCCAAGCAATTGGTTCATACTTTTTAACGCGCTTTAGCTTTTTCAACTCTCACGCAATACATGAGCGCAAGCCATGGATATAGCACTATATGTGGAATGGGATGGTGGTTGTGAAGAAGACAAGAAAGGGAGAAGATAGTCTCACATCAACTAGGCATATCAACGGGCTATGGAGATGTCCATTAATTGATATCAATGTGAGTGAGTAGTGATTGCCATACAACAGATGCACTAGAGATATAAATGTTTGAAAGCTCAACAAAATAACTAAGTGGGTGTGCATCCAACTTTCTTGCTCACGAAGACCTAGGGCATTTTGAGGAATCCCACCATTGGAATATAAAAGCCAAGTTCTATAATGAAAAATTCCCACTAGTATATGAAAGTGACAACATAGGAGACTCTCTATCATGAAGATCATGGTGCTACTTTGAAGAACAAGTGTGGAAAAAGGATAGTAACATTGCCCCTTCTCTCTTTTCTCTCATTTTTTTATTTGGTGGGCTTTTTGGCCTCTCTTTTCTATTTGGGCTTCTTTGATCTCTTTTATTTTTATAAAGTCCGGAGTCTCATCCCGACTTGTGGGGGTATCATAGTCTCCATCATCCTTTCCTCACTTGGGACAATGCTCTAATAATGAAGATCATCACACTTTTATTGATTTACAACTCAGGAATTATAACGCAATACTTGGAACAAAATATGACTCCATGTGAATGCCTCCGGCGGTGTACCGGGATATGCAATGAATCAAGAGTGACATGTATGAAAGAATTATGAAGGTGGCCTTGCCACAAATATGATGTCAGCTACATGATCATGCAAAAGCAATATGAAAATGATGGAGCATGTCATAGTAAACGGAACGGTGGAAAGTTGCATGGCAATATATCTTGGTATGGCTATGGAAAAGCCATAATAGGTAGGTATGGTGGCTGTTTTGAGTAAGGTAAATGGTGGGTGTATAATACCCGCGAAAGTTGCACGGCATAAGAGAGGCTAGCAATGGTGGAAAGTTGAGAGTGCGTATAATCCATGGACTCACATTAGTCATAAAGAACTCATATACTTATTGCAAATGTTTATTAGCCCTCGAAGCAAAGTAGTACTACGCATGCTCCTAGGGGAAGGGTTGGTAGGATTTAACCATCGCGTGATCCCGACCTCCTCACATAAGGAAGGCAATCAAAAGAGCACCCCATGCAACAAATTTGTTACACAACTTTTACCACACATGCATGCTACGGGACTTGCCAACTTTAACACAAGTATTTCTCAATTTTATAATTACCCCACTAGCATGACTCTAATATTACAACCTTTATATCTCAAAACAATTATCAAGTACCAAATTGATCATAGTGTTTAATGCACTCTCTATGATAGTTTTTATTATACCCAACTTGGATGCCCATCATTCTAGGACCAATTTTGTAACCATAGCAAATACCATACTATTCTGAAAGACTCTCAACATAATATAAGTGAAGCATGAGAGATCAATAATTTCTACAAAATAAAGCCACCGCCGTGCTCTAAAAAGATATAAGTGAAGTACCAGAACAAAATTGTCTAGCTCAAAAGATATAAGTGAAGCACATAGAGTATTGTAATAAATACCGAATCATGTGCGTATCTCCCAAAAGGTGTGTACAACAAGGATGATTGTGGTAAACTAAAAATCAAACACTCATATCATACAAGACGCTCCAAGCAAAACACATATAATGTGGCGAATAAAAATATAGCTACAAGTAAATTTACTGATAGACGAAGACGAAAGAGGGGATGCCTTCCGGGGCATCCCCAAGCTTAGGCTTTTGGTTGTCCTTGAATTATCTTCGTGTGGCATGGGAATCCGCAAGCTTAGGCTCTTGCCACTCCTTATTCCATACTCCATCAAATCTTTACCCAAAACTTGAAAACTTCACAACACAAAACTCAACAGGAAATCTCATAAGCTCTGCTAGTGCAAGAAAGAAAATCCACCACTTAAGTTACTGTAATTAACTCATTCTTTCTTTATATTGGTGCTAAACTTACTGTATTCCAACTTCTCTATGGTTCATACCCCTAGATACTAGCCATAGATTCATCAAAATAAGCAAACAACACACGAAAAATAGAACAGTCTGTAGAAATCTGTAACTTTCGAATACTTCTGGAACTCTAAAACTCCTACCAAAATAGGAAGTCCTGGAAAATTTGTCTATTGATCTACTGCAAAAAGAATCAACTAAAAAGCACATTTCTGTGATTTATTCAAATTATTCTCGTGCACGCAAAAGTTTCTATTTTTCAGCGAGATCAAATTAACTATCACCGTATGTTATTTATAGGTTCTACTTGGCACAAACATTAATTAAAACATAAACCACATCTAAACAGAAGCTAGATGATTTATTCATTACTAAACAGAAGAAAAAAGCAAGGAACAAAAATAAAATTGGGTTGCCTCCCAACAAGCTCTATCATTTAACGCCCCTAGCTAGGCATAAAAGCGAGAATAAATCTAAGTATTGCCATCTTTGGTATTCAATTCATAAGTGGATCTCATAATAGATTCATAAGGTAATTTGATTTTTTTTCTAGGAAAGTGTTCCATGCATTTCCTTAATGGAAGTTGGAATCTAATATTTCCTTCCTTCATATCAACAATTGCACCAATCGTTCTAAGGAAAAGTCTACCAAGAATAATAGGAGATAAAAGATTGCAATCTATATCAAGAACGATGAAATCTACGGGCACATAATTCCTATTTGCGACAATAAGAACATCATTAATCCTTCCCATAGGTTTCTTAATAGTGGAATCCACAAGGTGCAAGTTTAAAGAGCAATCATCAAATTCACGGAAACCTAGCACATCACATAAAGTTTTTGGAATCGTGGAAACACTAGCACCCAAATCACACAAAGCATAGCATTAATGATCTTTAATTTTAATTTTTATAGTAGGTTCCCACCCATCATAAAGTTTTCTAGGGATAGAAACTTCAAATTCAAGTTTTTCTTCATAAGATTGCATCAAGGCATCAACAATATGTCTGGTAAAAGCTTTATTTTGATTATAAGCATTAGGAGAATTCAACACGGATTGCAACAAGGAAATACAATCTATTAAAGAACAATTATCATAATTAAATTCCTTGAAATCCAAAATAGTGGGTTCATTTCTATGTAATGTTTTGACCTCTCCAATCCTACTTTTACCAAATTTAGCATCAAGATCTAGAAACTCCAAATCATTGTGACACCTTTTGACTAAAGTTGACTCATCTCCAGTCCCATCATTATCAAGATCCATATTGCAAAACAAAGATTTAATAGGGGACACATTAATAACTTTTTGATCTTCATCATTATTATTTCCCTCTAACCCTTCTGGTTTGGCGGCCATCTTATTAACTAAGGTGGCTTTCTTATCAAAAATTTGGGCTATTGATTTTTCAAGACAAGCAATTTGAGAATTCAAACCATAAAATTCCTTAGACATATCGTCAAGCTCTTTATTCATGTAATCCATAAAGCTTTTTTGTTCTTTAAGCTCATTCCTAAAGAAATTATTATGCTCAAATTGTAAAGTCATAAAGCTTCTAACGTTGCCTTCGATCTTTTCCAACCTTCTAAGGTGAAGATCAGCATTCTTAGGCAAAGCCATAAGGGCAAACAGGCACACAAGAGGCAAGCGAAAGAAAAGAGGCGAATGAGAAAGAGAGGGCGAATAAAATGGAAAGGGTGAAGTGGGGGAGAGGAAAACGAGAGGCAGATGGCAAATAATATAATGCGAGGGAGATGAGAGTTTGTGATGGGTACTTGCTATGTCTTGACTTGAGCGAAGACCTCCCCGGCAACGGCGCCAGAAATCCTTCTTGTTACCTCTTGAGCACTGCGTTGGTTTTCCCTTGAAGAGGAAAGGGTGATGCAGCAAAGTAGTGTAAGTATTTCCCTTAGTTTTTGAGAACCAAGGTATCACTCCAGTAGGAGGCTACACACACGTCCCTCGTACATACACAAACAAACAAGAACCTCTCAACCAACACGATAAAGGGGTTGTAATCCCTTCACCGGCACTTGCGAAAGTGAAATCTGATAGAGATAATAAGATAAGATAAATATTTTTGGAATTTTTATGATATAGATTGGAAAGTAAAGATTGCAAAATAAAGTAGATCCGAAACTTTATATGATAAATGATACACCCGGGGGCCATACGTTTCACTAGTGGCTTCTCTCAAGATAGCATAAGTTTTACGATGGGTGAACAAATTACTGTCGAGCAATTGATAGAAAAGTGCATAGTTATGATAATATCTAGGCATGATCATGTATGTAGGCATCACGTCCGCAACAAGTATACCAAAACGATTCTGCATCTACTACTATTACTCCACACATCGACCGCTATCTAGCATGCATCTAGAATACTAACTTCATAAGAACAGAGTAACGCATTAGGAATGATGACATGATGTAGAGGGATAAACTCAAGCAATATGATATAAACCCCATCTTTTTATCCTCGATGGCAACAATACAATACGTGCCTTGCTGCCCCTGGTGTCACTGGGAAAGGACACCGCAGGATTGAACCAAAAGATAAGCACTTCTCCCATTACAAGAAAGATCATACATAAAAGAATTTAGAGGAGATTCAAATATTTCTCATAGATAAACTTGATCATAAACCCGCAATTCATCAGATCTCGACAAACACACCGCAAAAATAGTTACATCGAATAGATCTCCGAGAAGATCGATGAGAACATTGTATTGAGATTCAAAGAGAGAGAAGAAGCCATCTAGCTAATAACTATGGACCCGAAGGTCTGTGGTAAACTACTCACAACGCATCGGAGAGGCCTTGGCGATGATGTAGAACCCCTCCATGATCGATTCCCCCTCCGGTGGAGCACCGGAAAAGGCTCCAAGATGGGATCTCACAGGTATAGAAGGTTGCGGTGGTGGAAATAGGTGTTCGTGGTGCTCCTTGGTGTTTTCAAGGTATGCAAGTCTACATAGGCGAAAGAAGTCGGTCAGGGGAGCCACGAGGGGTCCACGAGGGTGGGCGGCACGCCCACCCCCCTAGGGCATGCCAGGCACCCTCGTGGCTGCCACGACTGCTTCTTGACGTCCACTCCAAGTCTCCTCGATTGCGTTTGTTCCAAAAAGATCGCTCATGAACGTTTCATTCCATTTGGACTCCGTTTCATATTCCTTTTCTTCGAAACACTGAAATTGGCAAAAAAACAGCAATTCAGGCTGGGCCTCCGGTTAGTAGGTTAGTCCCAAAAATGATATAAACATGTAAAGTAAAGCCCATAAACATCCAAAACGAGTAATATAATAGCATGGAGCAATCAAAAATTATAGATACATTGGAGACATATCAGTCCTTCTTGCCGTGCGGAGCGACGAACATGGACATCCTCACAAGCTTGGCTGCGGCTACCTCCCCGCGTCATCCTATTATTTATTTTCCCAATACAAGGCAACCGTGATGAGAAATATCCAAAAATGGGAGGAAAAAGCAAGTGACAAACCCAGAAAAACACGGTGAATAGAAACCAAGGTGATTAAAAATGTTCCAACATAATTATACATGGACTCATCATAAAAGATAACATCATTACGGGTTCACTACCCTCATACATGAAACTAAACATCATGACGTGTATGACTACATCCATACATCATAACCATGATGGAGATGATACTCTAGCGATCTACTGCTCGACTAGTGCTGCTGCAGTCTCCTCTCCTGAGCCGGACTCAGACCCTGAACTGATAGTGGAGACCTCCGGATTAAAATAAACGCGATGATGCTGCCTCGAGGACTCTCCCTCAGGGGCAGGTGTGGATCAGGATCTAAGCATAGAAGCTGCAGGAGTAGCGACAAGGGAAGCCCACGCAGCAGGAGCACTGCGAGGGGTCACTGCCAAAGGGTTGGTGGTACCCTGGGTGGTCACTGGGGTACTAGAAGTGGGAGGAACGTATGGAGTGAAACCGACAGTGGGTAGAGGGTTCCTATTCCTAGCTGCGGCAAGGGCTATTCGGGCTCGGGTTAGCTCTCGGGCTAACTCATAGATCAAGAGATAAGTGGTAGTGATATAGCGAGAAAGGTGGCTAGAAGGACGATCCACGCCGGATCAATAAGAGGGAAGCGAATACGCCCATTCTCATGCAGACATGGGTAGTAATAAAAACCTGGGTGGGTGTGTATGCGAACCTTGTTGTAGCACAAGTCTACATGAGCCTCGATAGAAGCAAACTAGACCGCCTGAGATGGCGTAGAAGTGAAACCACCCTTAAGGAACGAGTGTAAACGCCGGAAGTGGGAATTGTGGTGTAGAGTGACCTCAGCATAATACTCATACATCGAACCGGCCAGCTGCTCTCGAAACACCTGATACACTGGATCAGCACTCTTTGGATAGAGTCGTCACCACAGGTTCTGAAGCAGGTGCGGCAATGTGTGCGGAGTTGGCTCAGGATTGTACAAGATCGGAACTAGTGCCATCTACACTCACAATCACCAGATGATTAGCAATAACAACAAGTAAACATGGATGCAATGCATCAATCAATTTCTATGACTACTCGCACTCAAACGCAACTATCTACCGTTCCACTAATGCACTAACGCTCTAGCGTGTCCTACAATCAGCGCGGCTCTGATACCAAGCATTGTGGCACCCCAGCTCAAAGCAACTGCTTTACCTTTCATTGCCAGCCCAGAGATCAAGTCTTCTTGCAACACACAACAACATGGTACAGAAACAACCGCTTTATTGATGCTAGCGGAAACATAAGTCTTATATTACTTCAAGACAAGAGGCCAAGCGGCATATACGGTGCAGCTGAATAGTATGTACATTATATAATGAACATGAAGGGGCCTCGATCACGCAAACTACGCGACAACAGAATAATGATGAAGTGGAACTCCATAGCACAGGGACACCGACGTGGACACGATCTAAACGCGGGAAGCTCTCCGATCCGGTAAGTCTTGCCTGAAAGCTGGCATGACACGCCAGGTCAGTATATTTAATTTACTTGCAAGCTCACAACACATAAGCACAATGAAAAACAATATAATGACAATTAATCAGGTTAATGCAATGCAAGAAATACTAATAATGCGATGAAACCAACATGTGCACCAAGTCCCATGGACTCACTTACCAGACGGGTTACCACAGACTCACTTACCAGATGGGTTACCACTTTAACTGAACGGTGATCACAACTGAAGCCAACCACTTATGATCATCACATGATCCACAATTCATCATAAAACCAGTGCCAACAATAAATACTTAGTGTGCAAGATTATTTATAATTGTTGATCCATGGTGTGACTTACTACCGAGTTATGTCCATAACCGAGGATGCGGCAATCGATAGATTAAAAATACACTCTCCAGAGGTAGCACACTTTACCCACACTATGGAACTTATGGCCTCGCACTCCCACTCGGGTGGACCAACGGAGTTCCAATGAAACCCTTCCATTGCCATGAAACTCTCACGGCCACTCTGACCCAGTCTATCTCATGGCTAAGTCATGGGTGGCCCCATGCCTACCAAAAGCATCTTCGGCCACTATCATGGAAAATTTGTCCCAAACGGGGACAAGGTACGATAAAAACAACGGGCACAAAAGGTTATGTCTGCTTACCGGGCGAGGGTACCGCGCGCCCATAACCATCCCTCATTGGAGGCACTGGTAAGAGGCACGACAAGGACCAAATCAAGACCCCCCATAAAGGTAAATGTTCTCGCACTAAGAAGAACCCGATTCAGAGGCACCATGACTTGATCAACATTATATTCAAGTTGGATTATTACCAGGTTTTACTTGAAAACAAACTCACTACAAGTCATATGATGCCATGATCATGCGACTATTTGATATGCTCAATATGCAATTTTCTTGCACTCCTCATCAATAAACCTTACTGATGTTACTACACTGGTTATTATCAAACCTCATTTTAAATCATTTATCTTTTATATGAAAATTTAATTATCAAAAGAACTACCATTATTTATCAAAGCTCTTTCATTAAGCCAAAAACTTTACACTACTTGATTAAACTACTGCATGCAATCAACCAGTAACTACAGCAGGCAAGACAACCATGACAAAGTAACAAACATTAAATCATAATTATTTAACTATTTTTAAATGCATGAAAATCAACTCATATTCAAGTAGAAAATTATAAATATTGAGATGACACCATCCAAATGTTATTGTGGCTTGCCTTAGTGCAGAGGAGGTCCACACTCCTCCTGGATAGCTTCAAGACAAGTCTCTCCCTCTGAATATATTTAAAAACCAAAAAACAAAATATCAAGAACCACTCTGAAAATCACCAGAAATTCTAGGCAGTAAGGAAAAATCCACACTTTGGTGTGCTGCTAGAGCTTTCTGAAACAAACATAATGCAAAAAGAATCAACTCATTTGGACTTATAGGCTAGGAGATATCAATGGTCAATGTTTTGGTCAAAATATTTGAATAAATTTGAAATAACAGAAAACCTAGGGGTTGACGTCGATGGCGTAAAGACAAAAGATGCCTCCACTTGTACCTCTTCGGGTGCGAGTGGAGAGGCTGACACTGGGCCCCGCCAGTCAGGAGAGAGGAGAGGGGGAGAGAAATAGAACACGGCGGCACTTCACCGGAGCTCACGCTGGCGAGGAGGGCTTCTGGCGCAAAACTAGAGGGATAGGATTGAAGAGGGGGCAACAGCACACCTGCCTGTACCCGTGGCATGACGAGAGACGGCCGGAGGTGCTCGGAATCAACCTCTCAAGCGGCAGCGGCGGTCAGGACTTGCCGGAGAGGAAGAAGGCGACGACAAGGGGCGGTTCCAGGGGCTCTGCGTCTTCCAGGCTTCACTAGAGGGTCTCCAGGGATGCGCCTAGGTGGTTGGTTGGGCTCCAGGAGGTCGGGGATGGGGTGGCTAAGCTACGGGGGTCACCGGCAAGCTCAGGTAGGCACGACAGCCAGAGGCCTGCCCGGTCGGGCTGCGGTTGTGCTGCGTGTTCGTGGAGGTTGGGTGGTGCGGTGAGTGGCTCTGGGACGGAGGGGAGGGCTCAATTTATAGCCGGAGGGGGAAGGGGGTACATGTCAATGCCATAGTTCTCCGGAAGCCGTCGAGAGGCGACGAGAGGCGTCAACGAGGTGGGTGAGAGGCTCAGTGATCATGCGGAGGCTGTCGACGCTCGCGGACGAGCACGGGTAGGTGGGGGAGAAGAAGACAAGGGCACGGGTGCACTGTGGCTTTTGGCCACGACACGCCTGTGCTCGCTGCAGCATCTCCGGCGTCGGCGAGCACCAAGGAGGGTTCAAGGGTGATGAGACAAAGGTGGTGGCACGGTGCGGCAATCATCGGTGAGCTCTGGCTCGGGCACGCGCCGAACAGAGGCCCTGATGTGACGTAGAGCGCGTCGAACGCATGCCAGGCTCTATGTCCACATGCGGTCACCACCCTGGCATGGTCAAAATGACGCACACGAGCTGCCAAACCTTGTCTGGGTTAATGTCCACGCAGTGTTTAGTCTAGGAAAGGTGAGGACTCGAACCCAGGCCGACCAGATGTGACTCAAGTTTGCTGGCAAGTTTCTTGACAGAGGAGAAGGCCATTAGGGCTGATCTCCTGGGGTTAAGGGTTACTTAGGCGGGTGACTAGGCTCAAGAAAGATTAGCTCCAAAATATTAAGGAAAAATACACTTGTTGTACAAAGTGCATTTTTTGGCCTAGAATGGAAATGGTTTTCTGTAGAAAAAATATTACAAAAAGTCATGCAATAATTTTGCTTAGAGAGGTGGGCCAAGGTTCAAAGAAAATTCAGGAATTATCTCAAGATTTTTGGAGCTATAAGAATTGGAGTTGCTTTGGAGCTCTAGTTTATGAAATGATTTTTCAGAAGGAAAAATGAATATGTTCATTTATGAAAAATAATCAATGGGCCATTCTAGGGTTTTATGAGATAAAAGAAGTTGGATGAGAGGCAGATGGGTCACTTGGGTGAAAGTCAAGGGCATGCCTATCACATCCCTAGCTCCTGGCAATGCACTAGGCTAGCTTCATGTATGCATCATGTTTAACTTTTGCCTAAACTTGAAATGGGGATGTTCAAACCCTAGCCCCAAATGAAATCCAACTAGGATCACAATGAAATATTTTCAATGAACCCAAAATGCCCTTTGGAAATGTTCATCATTTCTGATAAAGGTAAAAACCTCTACCAAAAATGATGAACACATTTCTAGGTCATTTCTGGATTTTTGAATTAACTCATATTGTATTTGAATTGGGGCACTTAAAACCTATAAATATTTTAAATGCTCTAATAATTCCGAAACTAGTTGAGGGCTGTTGGGAATAATTTCAACAATGCCCACAAATATTTTCAATTTTTGAAAATGCTTTGGCATTTTTAGTAAAGCCCAGAACAAAATAACAAAATAGAAAAACAGAAATAGAGAGAGAGAGAGAAGGACTCACCTGGTCTCACCTTTGCAGCCCACCTGGTTGGACCAGGTGCTGGCCCAGCCCACAACCGCCTCCTCCATGTCGTCTTCCTCCCCCACCAGAAGGATGGAGGCGCATGCCCGCCCCGCGCCGGCCACCTCCTCCCTCCCTGCCAACCTGGCTCTAACCCGGTGCTCCTAGACGATGCCACGGAGACGCCAGGCACCCCCCTGGACCCCTATCATTCTCTCCCGTGTCTCTCCCCACCTCTGCTCTCTCTTCATCTCATGCCCGAGCACAACCATCGCTGATCGACGTTGCCGCGGCCACCGTGCTTCCCTCGCCTTTCCGTCATGTCTCCGAGCTCGGCCACAACGTCGTCGTCCTCTCCACCGAGCCACACGGTGTCGGAAGCCCTGTGGCATCTCCAACGCCGCCGTTTTCCCCCTCGGTCGTCCGAGATCGCCGCCGCCCCTACGTCGTCGTCAAGCCTTCCCCGAGGCCACTTCGATGCCTGCTGCAACCACCTTGAGCCACTGAACCTTTCCCCCCTCTCCATTCTCGCTCTCATGCGCCGTAGCCACCGCACCTTGCTCGCCCGCACACGCCGCTGCCTGTGACCGCTGATGACGAGCCTCCGGCCACCTAGCGGTCCGGCCGTCGTGCTCAACTCCCTCCCCATGCCGCGTAGAGCACCTAGGTGCCCCGCACGAGCCTCCCCAACAACCGTAGCGTCGACCCCAAGCTCACCAGAGCTTCGGCGACCGCCAAGGTCGAAGCTGGCAATGACTCCGGCCATCTCAGGCCCAACCATTGCCACCACTCGACGCGGACGAGTGCCCGCTTCACAAAGATTCCCTCCGCCGTCCATTTGGTCACCAGAGGAGGATTTCCGATGCCCTCCATCGTCTCTGGCGTCGCCAGCAACGAGGCGAGGGTCAACTTCGGTGAGTTGACCCGGGGTTTGTCCCCGTCTGACCAGGGTTTGACCGCCCTGGGTCACTGACGCGTGGGGCCAGCCCTGGTAATTAACGTGGGTTAGTTTTAATTAGCTAGTTTAGATTAGTTAGTCACTGACGCATGGACACGCCCCTGTTAGTTATTAGTTAGGTTTAGTTAGTGCTAATTAATCTAGATTAGTACTTAACCTAACACTAACTAACTCTGTCAGTTAGTCGTGTCACTGACCAGAGTATCCCACTGGTCAGGTTTGACCTAGACCAGCCGCAGTTGTCCTGCTGACGTCACAATGACGCAATGCTGATGCAGTTAATCATTTTCTGGATTTAAAATAATTCAGAAATTCCAAAAAACCCCAAAACTTCATAAATTCATAGAAATTCAACCATAACTCCAAATGAAATAAATTATATATGAAAAATGATCAGAAAAATCCAATATATCCATTTGTACGACTTACATGCATGTTAGAACAACTTAGAGCTGCTGTTTAGGACAAAACATATAAATGGCATTTGAATATCGACATATGGAGTTTGAATTTGAATCTTGGATTCAAACCAAATTCATTTAACCTGTTGCTAGTTGCATTATCCCAAATCACAGCATATTAACATGTCATGATCATGCATCATATTGTGCATTACATTGATTGTGTTCTTACTTGTTTGCCGGTATTTGTCCCCTCTTGGTAGACGATGTTTTGACGATGTGTTCGATGACACCGATGAAAAGCTATACTATCTTCAGAAGTGCCAGGCAAGCAAAACCCCCTTGTTCATTCCGATACAATCCCACTCTCTCGCTCCTACTGTCTTTTACTGCATTAGGGCAACAACGATTCAACTGTTACTTGCTACGGTAGTTGAACCCCTTATCCTCTGCATGACCTGTCATTGCGACAGTAAATAGATGAAACCCAGTAGCATGAGTAGGAGTTTGAGGGATTCCCGGACTAGGGGGTGTCCGGATAGCCGAACTATCGTCATTGGCCGGACTCCAAGACTATGAAGATACAAGATTGAAGACTTCGTCCCGTGTCCGGATGGGACTTTCCTTAGCGTGGAAGGCAAGCTTGGCGATACGCATATGTAGATTTCCTACCATTGTAACCGACTCTGTGTAACCCTAGCCCTCTCCGATGTCTATATAAGCCGGATGGCTTTAGTCCGTACGACGAACAACAATCATACCATAGGCTAGCTTCTAGGGTTTAGCCTCCTTGATCTCATGGTAGATCCACTCTTGTAACACACATCATCAATATTAATCAAGCAGGACGTAGGATTTTACCTCCATCAAGAGGGCCCGAACCTGGGTAAAACATCGTGTCCCTTGTCTCATGTTACCATCCGCCTAGACGCACAGTTCGGGACCCCCTACCCGAGATCCGCCGGTTTTGACACCGACATTGGTGCTTTCATTGAGAGTTCCTCTGTGCCGTCACCATCAGGAAGGATGCCTTTTCCTGTCTTTAAAGATGGCACCGTCGTCAAGGGAGCTTTGGCTGCCGGCCAGACTATCCGGCTAGGCGGTTTTCTTATGACCGCCTGTTCGGCCACCGCTCCGACAATGACCTCTCAGGTCATTAAAAGCGATCTTCATGTCAGCTCGGAATTCGCCGAGCAGCTAGATCCGATTGAGCTCTCCTCCATAACGAGCTCTTGGATCGCATCGCCGCCCTGGGAGTCACTACCGACTATGATCAGATTGGGCTTTAAAACCGATCAGAGAGAAATTAACTCTCCCCAGGTTACCCACCACGTTGTTGTGGTAGAGGAACAATGTGGCGACTCTTCTTCTATGTTAAAAACCAACTATGTATGGATTCCCGATCCCTCCATGACGGATTCCCGCGGAGGGACGGACGCTAATCAAATACTGAACCTAAAGTCAGGCATCAGACCAGATTTGTTGGAAAGCATCCAGCAAACCATGCTTCCGAATCCGGAAGCTTCTTGGCCTTTGAGCCTCAGATCGGGCGGGGTTCCGAACTTGATTCCACCCGCCCACCCAAACATAAGCGATCTATCTCAAATACGGCAAGAGCCCGATGAAATAGTACATCATTACTGGGCCAGATTCCTCCTGGTTATGAACAGGATAAAGGACTGCCCTGAAGAAAGCACGATTTCAATCTTCTGCAACAATTGCACGGACAAGGGAATCATAAACGCCATCAGCCGTCGCGAAGTTACACGCTTCGTCGACCTAGCGACCATTGTACAAAAATACTGCGCGATGGAGAGTGCCTAGAAAACCGAAACTAGGTTTTGGGACAATCCGGCCCTGAATACAACCCCAGTCCGAAAGAAAAGGGTGCGTCATACTCAAGCACCTGGGTTAAAAACCAAAAAGCAAAAACCCCCTAAAGGGTACGGAACCGTACTGGAGGGATGGCTCAACGGACCCTGCAAAATCCACAGTACGGAGGGTGCCACTCCAACACATAGCCTTCGAGCATGTTGGATATTACGGCAGGTGGCCAAAAGTGGCAAAGGCTTTTTAGCCCCGGGCAACCAGCCCAACAGCACCAGTACGGTATTAACAGTCTTCGAGACTTTCGCATCAAATAACATGCGGAAACGAACAATCCACAGCCTCGCTGAAGTCTACCAAGTAGCAACAACAAATCCATGGAGTGACACGGCTATCACCTTCAATGCCAGCGACGAACCTAAATTCCGAACAGCTAGAGCACCGGCCGCATTGGTCCTCAGTTTGATAGTGGACGGCTTTCGTCTTACCAAGGTACTCATGGATGGCGGCAGCGGATGAAACCTCATCTACGAAGAAACTCTTCAAAAAATGGAAATTGACTGGAGCCGCATCGAGCGGAGCAGCACAACCTTCAGGGGAATAATCCCTAGTCGAGAAGTACGCTGCACAGGAAAAATCACACTAGATGTGGTGTTCAGCTCGCCGGACAATTACAGGTCCGAAGAGGTCATGTTCCAAGTGGCCCCATTCGGCAGCGGATATCACGCCTTGTTAGGGCGAGAGGCATTCACAATCTTCCAAGCTATACCCCATTACGGGTACATGAAGCTCAAAATGCCCGGACCCAATAGAATAACCACTCTCGCCAGTGATCTAGATACAGCACTCCGCGCTGAAAATAAGACAGCCACACTGGCCCTAGAGGCATTATCCGAAGCCCTAGCGGCAGAGGAACTAACTGCGCTGCGCTCCATGATGGATAGGGACGATGTGATACTCGACAAGAGGTCCAAGTCCACCTCTTTCAAACCAGCAGACGAAATAGTCAAATTTCAGGTCCATCCAACGGACCCCACAAAGACGACATCCATTGGGGCACAATTAAATCCTGATGTAGAAGCCGCACTACGAGAATTCCTCCGGGAAAATTGGGACATTTTTGCCTGGCACCCTTCAGACATGCCAGGAATCCCATGCAGGCTTGCAGAGCACAGCCTAAATATCCTAAAATGATTCAAGCCAGTCAAACAAGCTCTTCGGCAATTTTCCGAACCCAAAAGACAGGCAATGGGAGAGGAGCTAGCCAAGCTCTTAGAAGCCAGATTCATCAGAGATATCAAACATCCGGACTGGCTAGCCAACCTAGTAATGGTACCAAAAAGGACAAATCCTGGCGCCTCTGCGTCGATTTCAAAGACCTTAACAAGGCCTGTCCAAAAGACCCTTTCCCTCTCCCTCGCATCGACCAAATCATCGACGCTACCGCAGGGCACGATTCATTGTGCTTCCTCGATGCATACTCCGGATACCATCAAATCAAGATGGCGGAAAAAGACCAGGCCGCAACGGCATTCATTACTCCATATGGGCCATTCTGCTTCAACACAATGCCCTTCGGACTCAAAAACGCCGGCGCAACATATCAGCGCATGATTCAGACATGTCTGGCTACCCAGATAGGCAAAACAGTAGAGGCATACATAGACGATGTGGTCGTCAAGACCAAACACGTCGAAACTCTAGTAGACGACTTGAGGGTGACATTTGACAACCTCCGAGCATATGACATTAAGCTCAACCCGGAAAAATGTGTCTTCGGAGTACCAGCCGGAAAGCTTTTGGGCTTCATTGTATCCGGTAGAGGAATTGAAGCAAACCCAGCCAAGATCCAAGCTCTGTCACAATTGGATATCCCAAAAGACCTCAAGCAAATACAAAAACTAACTGGGTGCGTAGCGGCTCTAAGCCGCTTCATCTCCCGTTTGGGAGAAAAGGCTCTACCCCTCTATCGCCTCCTCCAGCGCACCGAACACTTCGAATGGACGGATACCGCCACGGCCGGACTCGAAGAAATCAAGGCCATACTGGCAACAAATCCGGTCCTGGCTGCGCCCAACCTGGGCAAACCTATGTTATTATATATCGCAGCAACACATCAAGTTGTCAGTGCGGTACTCGTCGTCGAACGAGAAACAGAAGGGCACAGATTCCCTCTTCAAAAACCAGTGTACTACGTATCCACTGTCTTAACTCCATGCAAGTCCCTGTGCCCACATTATCAAAAGATAGTGTATGCGGTGTTCATGGCATCCAAGAAACTACAACACTACTTTCAAGAGTGTTCCATAATGGTGGCCTCGGAAGTACCTCTCAACGATATTATAAACAATCGCGACGCAACGGGCAGGATTGCAAAATGGGCCATTGAGCTCTTACCATTTGACATAACCTACAAACCACGGTGAGCTATAAAATCGTAAGTTATGGCTGACTTCATCGCCGAATGGACCGAAGCCGAACTCCTTACAGAGTACGACGCGTACTCCAATTGGATCATGCATTTCGACGGATCCAAAATGTTGGCTGGCTTGGGGGCTGGCGTCGTCTTGACGTCCCCAACTGGAGACACAGTCCAATACGTACTTCAAATAATGTACATGGACTCCAACAATGCAGCCGAATACGAGGCCCTTCTACACGGCCTCCAGATGGCAATCTCCATGGGCATTCAACGCCTAGAGGTGCGCGGGGATTCAAACCTCGCAATATCCCAAGTAAATGGAGACTTTGACGCCAAAGATCTGAAAATGGCAGCTTACTGCAACGCCGTCCTAAAAATGTCAGCTCGGTTCAAAGGACTCGAATTCCACCATGTAGCCCGGGATAATAACCAGGCAGCAGACGTGTTAGCACGCATCGGCGCAAAACGCGACACCGTCCCTCCAAACATCTTCCTGGAATGGCTCTTTAAGCTATCCGTATTATGGGAAGAGGAGTCCGGAAATAACAATCCGGAGCCAGCTGCAGCACCTAACCCAGACAATTCTGACACAATCGGCGGCTCAGCAAATGAAATAACACCTTCAGCCCATGAAATAATGGCAGTAATTGCCCTGTGGACGGAACCATTCCTAGCCAACTTAATTAGGAAGGAACTTCCCGAAGACCAGAATGAGGCCCACTGCATAGTTCGGCGTTCTAAAGCCTACAAGGTCCATGAGGGAGAACTTTATAAGAAAAGCACAACCGGAGTCCTTCAAAGGTGTATCTCCAAAGAGGAAGGGTGTAATCTCCTGGCTGAAATTCATGCCGGACTCGGCGGGCACCACGCTGTAGCCCGGGCCCTTGTAGGCAAGGCCTTCCGTACAGGATTTTATTGGCCGACAGCCCGGGCAGATGCTCACGACTTAGTCTAACGATGCGTCGGTTGTCAGCTCTTTGCTAATCAGAGCCACATGCCACCCACCGCCCTCAAAACTATACCCATCACCTGGCCGTTCGTGGTCTGGGGGCTTGACATGGTTGGACCCCTTAAAATAGGAACCCACAAGCACAAATACTTATTGGTCATGGTGGACAAATTCACCAAATGGATTGAAGCCAAGCCGGTTAAAATGGCAGAATCCGGACCTGTGATAGATTTCATATCCGGGGTAGTACACCATTTTGGCGTCCCCCACAGCATCATCGCTGACAACGGCACGAATTTCACGGCCGACGAGGTTAAACTCTGGTGCAAAAATATGGGCATCAAGATCGACTACGCTTCAGTCTATCACCCCCAAACTAACGGTCAAGTCGAGCGAGCAAATGGTCTAATCATGAGCGGCATCAAACCCAGACAAGTGTTGTCCCTCAAGGAATCTAACACGCACTGGGTAGAGGAGCTCGACTCCGTACTCTGGGGGTTGCGGACCACGCCAAACCGAACTACCGGATTCACACCATTTTTTATGGTGTACGACGCAAAGGCAGTTCTGCCCTGCGATATAATTCATGACTCACCTCACGTGCGCATGTACGAAGAAAGAGAAGCTGAGCTGGATCGCCAGGACAGTTTGGACGGCTTAGAGGAGGAGCGGGACGTGGCAAAATCTCGTTCCACATTTTATCAATAGTAGGCTCAAAGATATCAAAGCAGAGAAGTACGGGCCAAAGCTTACAATGTTGGCGAACTTGTTCTACGCCTGCCGGACAAGAAAAAGGACAAACTTAAGCCCAAGTGGGAAGGTCCCTTCATCATTGACCAAGTCCTGACCGGCGGAGCATACCATCTATGTAACGCATGTGACAACCGACTCGAGCCAAACCCATGGAACGCAGCCCGTCTCCGAAGATTCTATGCCTAACGCCGGACTCAGAGTTCGTCTCACTCCTCCGTCCACCTTTTTACATTTTCACTGTCTCTTGTCCCCCTCCTTCTTCCCACCTTTTTTCCAATACCTTTGATAGGCTGATTTGCGCATTGTTCACACCCACTTGATGTGCTCCTAGCACTCGTTATACCTGGGGGCTTCTTTAACAGAAGCTTATTTATACGGGCTTCATGCCCAACACATGTGTCATACTTCCACATGTACCTTTTATTCACCATTATATGCATCGATATGACTTAAGTTTTGGCCAAGCTGGGTTGCCAGGCTCCTGTGCTTACCCCTACGTTCCCGATTGTTCGGCTAGGAGGTAAAGGGAGCACCTCTGCGATTGTTACTGCCGGGTCAGCCGGATGTGCACCTCAGACTAGGTGAAGCCGAAAGCTAGCGTTCTTAAGAGAATATTCGGTCGGTGACTTAAAAGATGATTTATTACTTACTTATTTATTTGCCCCCAGATGCTTTTTCTACTATTTTCGCAGTTCGGACATGCACTTTAGGGCATGCCTCCCAGGGAAAGGAACCCTTAACGGAACTATTCTCCCTGGAAGATGTTTCTTACTAACCATGTAATATAACATAACTAGTTGGGCACTTGTCTGATAAAGCAATTATGACCCCGACGCCTTGTCTCCACGCATTCCCCGGTTCTTCTATAACTGTAAGGGTATTCGGACACACTCCGGACTGTTGGGTCCGGAGGTTGAAGCGAAAAGGTCCGCGAAGACAATCGATCTGCAATCCGGCTAGAA
The DNA here is from genome assembly GCF_018294505.1 of Triticum aestivum. Classification (NCBI taxonomy): domain Eukaryota; kingdom Viridiplantae; phylum Streptophyta; class Magnoliopsida; order Poales; family Poaceae; genus Triticum; species Triticum aestivum. The sequence goes on along the minus strand of NW_025225098.1, from coordinate 406,001 downwards.
GGCCTTTTACATGTCATTTCAAATTACATCGTCAAACTGACTGATTGTACTCCTCTTCAATCCCATCTAACAGGCTGTCTAATTTACAGTCCTGTTGGGAATATTTCGCGACCAGTTCTACTTGGCCGTACATCAAGCTCACAGGGATCTCCTTCCCATCAGGCCCCGCAGGTCCGACCTCGGCCATGTGGTTTGGGTCAGCCTTCGGGTACCGCGTCTTCACCATGGCCCAGGCCTCCCTGGCACCTTGACGGCAGGCCGATATCTTCCATAGACGGAGGCATCGCCGTGCTCCCTGAAGCTTCTCAGCAAGCTCTCCAAGGCCCTCGGGTAGGGAGACGGATGGCCATAAAGCCTGAACGACGCCACTCATTGCCTGCCGAACACGTTCGAGCAGTTGCACCAGCTCGGGAAGTTGGTCACCCGTTGAACCAGGCATTTCCTCCGCAGGGTGACCTGTGAGCACACCTAAAGACACATTTCTATCAATCGACTTCCTCGCCGAATTCTTCTTTTCAAAGGAATTTGCTCAAGCACTTACTATAAATGCCGCGACGAAGCCGCTGATTCTCCTTCACGGAGCCAGACAGCTGGGCTCGAACATGTTTCAGCTCTTCTCCTAGCTCGGTGTGGGCATCTTGGAGCTTGTTTCTCTCCTGTTGCACCTTCATAAGCACCCTCTCGCCGGCCTTTAGCTGACACAATAGTTGTTGCTTGTCCGGATCTAGTCCAGCACCCTCTGCAATATTATTGTCAGATTTACGCACACGCCGCACTTTGTTAACTACTTATCTTTTCGAAGTACGTATTACCAGCGGGGGTCTCTGTGGCTCCCCCTGTGGTGGCTAGTGCGGCCTCAAGTTGGGCCTTGCACTCTTGGAGCTCCTGGGACAGGTGGGCATTCTTCTCCGTAAGATCCTGCATAACAAATGATCCTTAAATCAGTTATTTTAACTATTTTAAGTCTCGGGGGCTACTAGTATATATAACTATTAAAATTACTTACCCATATGTCCTTCACATACTGCTCCGTGGCTCTGGTTAAACCATCTTGAGCAGCACGGAGGTGCGCGTTTCTCGCATCAAAGGCATTCAACGCCTTCGGGGAGAAACACGCGTCACGAAGAACTGTCCCGCGACGCCTGTGATTCATGGTGCTCTCCACCTCAGACCCGGTGGTGGATAGCCTGTCGGCATCCTCCGTCGGAGGAGCATCCGGCTCTTGCCTTGTGTTCGCCTCCACTTTCGGACCACGCGATGGAGCATGGCTGGCGGAGGCTTGATTGGCAACCTCTCCGGACACTGTCCGGCGAGCGCTCTTTCTCCTGGAAAAAGTTATGAGCATTAATATACCTCATAGGGATCCTTCCCTCAAAAACAACGGTGCGCCATACCGTTGCAGCGACGTTTCGATTCGCGTCGCACTCCTCTTCCGCCTGCTGGGCCGAACTGACCCTTGCTGGTCAGCCGCCGCAGGTTCAGCTTCCCGCCTTAAAGGCACCTCCTGCGATGCACCATCAGTATAGGATGGTCAGAATTGAGCACGGATCGGATGATGGTGTCAAGACCTCAGTCGTAGTCACCTGGGAGGCCGGAAACAAACCGGGGAAGTCAGCCGTAATGGCGACTAGGGCATTGTCCATGCTAAGTTGGAGGAACACCCCGTCAATCAGCTCCACCTTTATGTCCGGATCCTCTTCGGAGGTCGGATCAAGGGATCATTCCGGATCCTCGGGCTGTGGAGTTAGGCTTCGTATGCCCTCCACGTCCCGGCGCAGCTCCTGCGTGGAAATCACAAAGTAAAATACTTGACTTTGGAAGTACGGATCGGGTAGATAAACGTCTGCTTACCCAGCTCCGGGGGTTATTCATGGAGAATCTGTTCAATGGATTCATGCGGAGAAAGTCCTCCTCCTCCCCCTTGTACAAGCCGGACAGGATCTTTGCCAGATCGGCTGCCGAGCTCGGCCCTCTGCGGCCATGACAGGTGGCGTCGTCTTCCCCATTGAAATCCCACATAGGGTGGCCCCTATATTGGAGTGGCTGCACCCCTCGCATAATGCACGTGGCCATGATTCCAATCATGGTCAATCCGGAGTGGGCCAGTAACCTAATCCGGCCCATCAGATAATGGACGCTCCCATCATCCTCCCGTTGAGGGCTCCGCGGGCGCTAACTCAGGCGTTTCTTCAAGGGAGCATTGCTGAACTCCGGGAGGCTGGTCCGAACTGGATCCGGCAGAGGGGCGTCCTCCATGTAGAACCATTCCGAAGGCCATTCCTCGGACGCCTTCTTCGGGGTGCCGGATAGATATCCGGTCCCAGTGATGTGCCATATTTCGGCTCCGCCCACTTGATATATCGACCCCTCATAAGAACGGGGTACGAGGCAGAACAATCTCTTCCACAGTGCAAAATGGGGCTCGATGCCCAGGAACAGCTCGCAAAGAGCTACAAAGCCCGTGATGTGCAAAATGGACGCAGGTGTGAGGTGGTGAAGCTGGAGTCCGTAGAACTCCAGGAGCCCCGGAGAAACGGATGTATGGGAAATTCGAGTCCCCTTATTAGATAAGGGACGAAGCATACCCGCTCTGCTTTGGAAGGGTTGGGGACGCTCTCCGCCTGCTTTCCACCCTTGAAGGTGGCCAGTCCGGCTCGAACCGGAACCATGAAAGCTGGGGGAAGATATCCCTCGGTTTGGAGCGCCACTAGCTCGCTGTGTGGAATTGAGCATCTCCCCCAATCTCCTGGCTTGGGGCTGGGTGCCCGAGAGGAGGAGCCGCATCGACTATCCATGATGGAATGGATTTTTGTCAGAGGCGCTTCGATGAGAACTTGCGAATGGAGGATGGTGTGAGCTGGATCCAGATCCTCGCCTCTCTTATAGGCGGCTCGTTCGCACGGCTAGGGGGTAAAATGTAAAAATACCCTAGCTTTTCGCTTTCATATGACATGTGGAAGAAGGCCATTATTGGGTGTAGAAGCCAAGGAGCGCAACATTTATAAGGAAGCCGAACACTATTCGACAGGAACATGAAGTTTGAAGGAGAACCCACCTTGCAACGCCGAAGACAATATACGCGCCGGACTCATCGTCGCTGAAGCCCGGTTCGGGGGCTACTGAGGGAGTCCCAGACTAGGCGGTGTCCAGATAGCCGAACTATCATCATCGGCCGGACTCCAAGACGTTGAAGAGACAAGATTGAAGACTTCGTCCCGTGTCCGGATGGGACTTTCCTGGGCGTGGAAGGCAAGCTTGGCTATACGGATATGTAGATTTCCTACCATTGTAACCGACTCTGTGTAACCCTAGCCCTCTCCGGTGTCTCTATAAACCGGATGGCTTTAGTCCGTAGGACGAACAACAATCATACCATAGGCTAGCTTCTAGGGTTTAGCCTCCTTGATCTCGTGGTAGATCCACTCTTGTAACACACATCATCAATATTAATCAAGCAGGACGTAGGGTTTTACCTCCATGAAGAGGGCCCGAACCTGGGTAAAACAACGTGTCCCTTGTCTCCTATTACCATCCGCCTAGACGCACAGTTCGGGACCCCCTACCCGAGATCCGCCGGTTTTGACACCGACAGAGTTGTTTGAGCCCTGATGTGCCTACTCATTCATGCTTGTTTGTCATGCCTGCTACTGCTTGGAGTTGAGTCAAGTCTGATTCATTGGGGATGAATTGGAATGGTGTTGAACATGTGCTACTGTGTGTGAGATAAGTGTATGAACACGATTTGGTGAATGTAGCGGTGAGAGGCCATGTAGGCGTACATGGTGGGTTGTCTCATTGAAGCCGTCCTCAGGAACTGAGTTCTGTGTTTGTGATCCATGAAATAGCTACTACCACACATTGGGCCCTGAAATATGACCCCACTCGACTTCTTAACCACCCTTGTCCCCTGTCCAGGAGTTGCAAGTAGTTTCTAGTGTTTGTAGTATGCTGGTGGCCGTGCGCAGCGCTAACCCGAGGGGTGGGCCGTGATGCGGTAGGCACGTGGCACGGTGTACCGGGCGCCCGTTTGGTGTCTCGGGAACCCTGCACACATCGTTCGGGGTCGTATGTGGAAACTTCGGCCGGACTCCCTGCGGATGGAACTTGAATAGGTGATAAACCTGGACTAGAGACTTGAGTGTTTAGGTAGGTCGTGGTCTACACCCACGCCGGCTTTCGCTTGAAGTCTACCGAGCACATGTCGTGTGCAGACGCTAAGTGGTAGAAACATGTGTGAAAAGTACACCCCTGCAGGTTTATAAATGATCTATTCGAATAGCCACGTCCGCGGTAAAGGACCTCTGGATTGCCTATATAGTTCATAGACAAGTGAAAGTGGATACTCTAAAATGCGCAAGATAAGCGTGAGTGCTATGGATGGCGTTCACGTAGGGAGACGAGAGCGGATCCATAGTGGTGTATTGATATGGTGAATATGTGGACTTGTGTGCGCCACCTCAAAAGAGTTACATTGCAGTCGTAGTTCAAGATAGCCACTGAGTTAAAGCTGGCTTGCTGCAGTTAAACTCCACCACCTCCTTTGTTGATACTGATGCATATGTAGATAGTTCTGATGTAAGTCTTGCTGGGTACATTTGTACTCACGTTTGCCTATTTTATGTTTTTGCAAAGAGACTTCAGTCTCGCTAGTAGTTCCGTGTGGACTTTGACGTCTAGCTTGTAACCTCATCTATGATCTTGTGCCCACGGCAAGATCTAGTAGTTAGTCAGGCTTCTCACCCTTTTTCATTTGTAGATGTCTGTGCTCAGACATGTTAAGCTTCCGCATGTGCTTTGGCTTGTATGCTCTGAATGTTGGGTCATGAGACCCATGGTATGTGTGAGATCTCACTATCTAGTTGTTTATCCTTGGTAGACTATCTTACCGGGAAATGTCTCCTAGTGCTTCCGCTGAGCCCTGGTAGCTTGCTACTGCTCCAGAACACTTAGGCTAGCCGGCATGTGTCCTTCTTCGTTCTAGTGTCTGTCCCTTCTCAGAAATGTCATGCGTGTCTACTGGAGTCTTGTTAGCCTGCTACAGCCCGGATTCCCCGGAGTCCTATTAGCCCAGTTGCTACAACCCGGATTCACTCGCTGATGACCGACACGTTCGTTGTTGGGTCATGTATGCCTGTCCATGTAAGTTAGTGCCACTTTGGGTTCACGACTAGCCATGTCAGCCCGGGTTCTTCGTCATATGGATGCTAGCGACACTATCATATATGTCTTCCAAAAGGCGCAAACGGTCCCGGGCATGGTATGGCGACACCCGTGGGAATACTGTGCGTGAGGCTGCAAAGTGATATGAGGTGTTACATGCTAGATCGGTGTGGCATAGAATCGGTGTCCTAACAACTTTGGTAACAGAGCCTGACTGCCTGTAGGATTACTAAGCCAAACCGGTTGAAGTTGATTCTAGAAATGCTTTAGTTATATGTAAGGGAATCGATTGTGGGATGGAACGTAAGGCTCTTTTTACTCCTTATAGCTTATGCCTTCTGATCTGAGTCATCTTATCTTTCCTACGGGGTTAAGGAACTAGGCTTTCTCTTCTTTCTATGAGGATCACGTGTTACTAATCCGTAGACTTATAAGATTGTTGAATTCCAGCCTCAGTTCAGTTCCTACTACTCCCGTGTGTTCACAATTGGCCTCAGAACCATGATATTGTGCTTCTGAGTGGTTATGCCACCTTTTTGTAGGATGTCTCAAATCTTTTTGAGCATTTATAGCTGTTATGCTGTCCGGGTCATCCCAGGTTTCTAAATAGTCTGATGCATTTGCAAATCCCTTCTAACCGTTACGAAGTTCCTTCGTGCCAGATCAACCACACTAACTAGTGTGTTGAGGTACTTCATTGCCTCGACATATATGTTGGAGCTTTTATTATGACCCTAGGTGTCTATAGTATCACCTAGTAACCTAGCCATGCTTTGTGTTCCCAGTGTGATGGTTCTGGCCTTCATTGCCAAAAGCATCCCGTGATGCCACTTAGTATGTAGGTATTCTACTTCTGGGTTTTTGAACCCGAGATTCACCCTACTTACCTCATGTTGATAGTGTTTGCTAGCTCCTTTAGGTTATTAGTAACATTTGCATTATTCCTCGAGGTCCGTGGTATTTGCTTCTTCCAAATACTATGAACCACTTATGGCAGAAGTTCCTTGAACCAAGAGATCACAACAAGAGTGCTCTCAATGAGTTCTCCATTCTATATCATGACTCTGCCAGTTCTACCTCCTCCGCATGGGTTATCCGAAAGAAATATGTTGAACTCGTTCGACATTCTAGTCCATGCGTCCACAACTCAAAAAATCATATGTTCTTTTGAGTTGTCCCTCTTTAGTTGTCTTCTGACCTCGTCTATCAATTGATAGTCAAGAGTATGCATGCATTCGTTCATCGATGCCTATTACTCTTATGGTCTGTCAAGCCATTCTTTTTCGGGATGTCTAGGAAAATCAAACTCCAGAACCTTATCCATTTCCAGGATTGGGTGAAAGCAGTTGTGTTCCGTAGATCAAATACTAATCCAGCTTTTGCTCTGTTCTACCCTGAAGTATTACCCACTTTATGTCAGGAATGTCATGAGGATTGCACCTTCTGTTATGAATCCTTGACGTAGTGATACTTCTCGCCATCATTATTCATTCCCTGGTTCCATGTTGTCGCAACCGGAATGCCTACAAGTGAATTGTGATGTGTGAAATCAATACTCCTAGCAATCTGTTGCTCGGAAGCTAAAGGACAATAATCTCATTCTTAGTGTGTTGGTCGAATCACCATTCTAAGATTGATCGTGCTACCTAGTCCTTATTTCCGGTGCACTCTCTGATCAATGAGTTAGGATTATGTCAATCCCTCGCTCTTTTGATCATATCGTCTTGCCTCGAAAGCACGATTGATCTCGAGCTTAGTAACATATCGATGGTTCATGATTTTCCAAATATCTTCTCGGAAGTATCACCAGGTTGTTCCCTGACTGTTATGTTGAGCTTGTGATCAAGTTGACTTTCCTATTAACCTTCCATTCTCCAAGAACATGTGTTGAATACCCCTGAGCTAGTTGGTTAAGCTAAACAATAAATTGGAGAGTTGGAAGATAGAAGCTTGCCCAGCTTAGTTCATTTCAAGGGATATATTTGTGTGTGTTGAAGAGAGATGATATCTTCATCGATTGGTCCCTGTGGTCAGTTGTTGGACCTATTGTCTAATCAAAACTTTGAATTGACACTGGGCTATCCTCAAATCAAATCCGAACCAACGGTGTTCGTAATGTTGTCTTACTCGTGGTTAATCCCTCAAGCATACACAATTATGTCCATTGGTCTGACCAATGCTATCACTTGTTCACATAATTGTGGAACTCCAATTACATGGAAGCCTGGATGAATTGTTGTTGAGCCCATCAGCAACATTGTTATCTTCTCCATGATCCGTGTTGAACATCTAGCTAGTATTGGAAACTTTCATAAGCATTATATTCACGACCCGTTCGTGAAGCATATGTTTGGATGAAAGGAGTGACTTCCTCTAATTCATGTGCATATTATGCAAGTTGCCGCCGTCAATTCAAGAAAGCATGTTTTTTTCTTCCTCTGGAATCATCCCAAGCCAGTCATGCACGTGCGAAGTATTCCATGGTCTGATAGACTGATCATCTTCATTCTATGGGTATCCCTAGCACACCAAGCCACTAACTGATTTGTTCTAGGAAAAAGAATTCCTTCTTGAAAGCAAGACTTATGCAAGGACTTCGATATCCCCAATGATGGTTCTCCTTCTGTACTTGGTAGTGTTTTATTATAAGACTACTATGTGATCATGCTTGTCTTGGACAATGTGTTCGCATGTTTTAGCAGAACCTACTCATGTTTTCGAGCTTACTACCATAGTCCATTTCCCGAGAATCTCGCAACATCGTCTCATCGATTTGTGTTGCAAACTTTCATTTTTATTTCTAGACTTAATGAGTCTGGAATATTCTAACACCAACCAGATATAAATCTTAGGCAGATATGATGGTTGTAATGTTTCCCAAGAATTATAATATTGGTCTCTCTGTAACCCGGTAAAGTGGATGTCGTGGCCAACACACCCAGTCGGAAGACCTGTTATTGTGTATCTTGATTGAGGAAGTTGGCCACCTCCCCATAAGGATTTCATAGGATTACTCCCTAGTTGTTCGTTATGGATTTTCGTGTTCCCGAAGTCTGACCTTTGACTTGATGTTCTAGATACCAAACCAATTCAATGAATGGGTTACGTTAGCACATCCACGAGAACATTATAAGCGGAGTGCTAAATGTCTCTCGGTCGATCATCCAGATTTTGTCCCCTTGGTCTTGCTAAGCTGAAATCTGAAAAAGTGTTATCTTCCTTCGCATCTGCATCCTCCATCACTATTCATCATGGTAGTAAGTTGTGTTGCCATGATCCTTGACACGGATATTGGTAAAACCTTGATGAATATGGAAATGCTCAAGTTCTTGAGAGAACGCACAAGCACTAGGTGCTATCATAGGCACTATCGAGGATTGCTCCCAGATTCCTCGACTATGTTATAACCTTTCAAACAGTGGATTCACCCTCTATTGTTGGGTTTCTCCCTAGTTTCTAGAATCATTCCCAGCATTTGCATTTTGTTCCCAGCTTGCACCGCCATTGTGCCACTCTACCTTGGATCCCATCCATCTCCGGTGATAAGAAAAATCATCCATTGCGTTGTTTTCAACAAGGTAATCCACATCATCCATTCTAGTCCGGGTATGCCATTCTTTCGTACCCCGCCAAACGATTGTTGGTGAACTGCCTTAGGTTGGTATAGAGAATTTCAATGATCTCTGAATCAAAAGTAATTCTTTTTGCCACTTAAGGTAACAATTCTATGAGTCACCTCCTCTAAGATGTCTCGTTACGGTGTCATGAAACTCAAATCCTTGCTACATTGACAACCGTTCACCACCTTCTTAAGTGTGGACTTGTTGTCTACCTAGCGAGCCCTCGTCATCTGTTTCACTCCATCCCTTTGGATAGATGCTTTGTGCCTTGGCTCGAGAGACGTTTCTACGTCTCATTCCGCGAGTTGATCTTGTGATCATTAAGATAATCCATCTATGTAGACATGTCTCACTTTTTGTCCTCGTGTTGGATGAAGATCTCGAAAGCGAAGACGTCAAGATCAATTTGAGTCAACAAATCAACAACCTCAAGGAGATAGTTGGATCATGAAGTTTGTGATACTTAGTGTCCCCTTTGTCTTCTTACCTCACGTCTTGAATCTTGGGATGAGATTCTTGTTTAGTGGGGGTGAGTTGTCACATTCCTAGCTCCTGTCATTCCACTAGGCTAGCTTCATATATGCATCATGTTTAAATTTTGCCTAAACTTGAAATGGGGATGTTCAAACCCTAGCACCAAATGAAATCCAACTAGGACCACAATGAAATATTTTCAATGAACGTAAAATGCCCTTTGGAAATGTTCATCATTTCTGATAAAGGTAAAAACCTCTGCCAAAAATCATGAACACATTTCTAGGTCATTTCTCGATTTTTGAATTAACTCATATTGTATTTGAATTGGGGAATTTAAAACCTATAAATATTTTAAATGCTCTAATAATTATGAAACTAGTTGAGGGCTGTTGGGAATAATTCAACAGTGCCCACAAATTTTTTCAGGATTTTTGAAAATGCTCTGTCATTTTAAGTAAAGCCCAGAACAAAATAGCAAAATGGAAAAACATAAATAAAGAGAGAGATAAAAGGACTCACCTGGTCTCACCTTTGTAGCCCACCTGGTTGGCCCAGGAGCTGGCCCAGCCCACCACCGCCTCCTCCTTGTCGTCTTCCTCCCCCGCCAGAAGGACAGAGGCGCGTGACCGCCTCGCGACGGCCACCTCTTCCCTCCCTGCCTGCCTGGATCTTCCCCGGTGCTCCTAGATGATGCCACGGAGACGCCACGCACCCCCCTGGACCCCTCTCATTCTCTCCCGTGTCTCTCCCTTCCTCTTCTCTCTCTCCCTCGCGCCCGAGCGCAACCATCGCCGCTGATCGACATTGCCGCGGCCACCGTGCTTCCCTCACCTTTCCGTCGAGTCTCCGAGCTCTGCCACGACGTGGTCGTCCTCTCTACCGACCCACATGGTGCCGGAAGCCCTATGGCATATCCAACATCGCTGTTTTCCCCCTCGGTCGTCTGAGATCGCCACCGCCCATACGTCACCGTCCGGCCTTCCCCGAGGCCGCTCCGTCGCCTGCTGCAACTGCCGTGAACCACTGAACCTTTCCCCCTCCCCATTCTTGCTCTCATGCGTCATAGCCGCCGCACCTTGCTCGCCCGCACACGCCGCCGTCTGTTACCGCCGCCGACGAGCCTCCGGCCACCTAGCGGTTCGGCCGTCGTGCTCAACTCCCTCCCCGCGTCGCGTAGAGCATGTAGGTGCCCCGCATGAGCCTCCCCTGCCACTGTAGCGTGAACCCCGAGCTCACCCGAGCTCCGGCGACCGCCAAGGTCAACACCGGCGACGTCTCCGGCCATTGCAGCCCCAACCACTGCCACCACTCGACGCGGACGAGTTCCCGCGTCACGTAGATGCCCTCCGCCGGCCATTTGGTCGCCGGAGGAGGATTTCCGACGCCCTCCGCCGTCTTTGGCATCGCCAGCGACGAGCCGCGGGTCAACTCCGGCGAGTTGACCCGGGGTTTGACCCCGTCTGACTAGGGTTTGACCGCCCTAGGTCACTGACGCGTGGGGCCAGCCCTGCTAATTAACCTGGGTTAGTTTTAATTAGCTAGGTCAGATTAGTTAGTCACTGACGCGTGGACCCGCCCGTGTTAGTTATTAGTTAGGATTAGTTCGTGCTAATTAATCTAGATTAGTACTTAACCTAACACTAACTAACTCTGTTAGTTAGTTGTGTCACTGACCAGTGGACCGTTGGACCTGGATTAGCCGCAGTTGACCTGTTGACATCAGAGTGACGCAATGCTGAGCAGTTAATCATTTCTGGATTTAAAATAATTCAAAAATTCCAGAAAAAGCCCAAAACTTCAGAAATTCATAGAAATTCAACCATAACTCCAAATGAAATAAATTATTTAAGAAAAATGATCTAGAAAAATCCAATCTATCCATCTGTACCTTTTACATGCATGTTAGAACAACTTATAGCTGCTGGTTAGGACAAATCATATAAATGGCATTTGAATACCCACATATGGAGTTTGAATTTGAATCTTGCATTCAAACCAACTTCATTTAACCTGTTGCTAGTTACATTAGCCCAAATCACAACATATTAACAAGTCATGATCATGCATCATACTGTGCATTGCATTGATTGTGTTCTTCCTTGTTTGCCGGTATTTGTCCCCTCTCGGTAGACGACGTTCCGACGATGAGTTGGATAGCACCGATGAAGAACTATACTCTCTTCAGAAGTGCCAGGCAAGCAAAACCCCTTTGTTCATTCCGATACAATCCCACTCTCTCGCTGCTGCTCTCTTTTACTGCATTACGACAACAACGATTCAACTATTACTTGCTGCGGTAGTTGAACATCTTATCCTCTGCATGACCTGTCATTGCCAAAGTAAATAGATGAAACCCACTAGCATGAGTAGGAGTTGTTTGAGACCTGATGTGCCTACTCATTCATGCTTGTTTGTCATGCCTTCTACTGCTTAGAGTTGAGTCAGGTATGATTCATCGGGAATGAATTGGAATGGTGTTGAACATGTCCTACCGTGTGTGAGCTAAGTGTAGGAACATGATTTGGTAAAGGTAGCGGTGAGAGGCCATGTAGGAGTACATGGTGGGTTGTCTCATTGAAGCCGTCCTCAGGAACTGAGTTCTGTGTTTGTGATGCATGAAACAGCTACTACCACACGTTGGGCCCTGAAATATGACCCCGCTCGACTTCTTAAACACCCTTGTCCTCTGTCCAGGAGTTGCAAATAGTTTTTGGTGTTTGTAGTATGCTGGAGGCCGTGCGCACGCTGACCCGAGGGTGGGCTATTATGCAGTAGGCACGTGGCGCTGTGTACCGGGTGCCAGTTTGGTGTCTCGGGAAACCTGCACACATCGTTCGGGGCCGTATGTGGAAACTTCGGCCGGACACCCTGCGGATGGAACCTGAATAGTCGATAAACCTGGACTAGAGACTTGAGTATTTAGGTAGGTCATGGTCTACACCCACGTTGGCTTTCGCTTGAAGTCTGCCAAGCACATATCGTGTGCAGACGCTAAGTGGTGGAAACATGTGTGAAGAAGTACACCCCTGCAGGGTTATAAATGATCTATTCGAATAGCTGCGTCCACGGTAAAGGACCTCCGGGTTGCCTATATAGTTCATAGAGAAGTGAAAGTGGATATTCTAAAATGTGCAAGGTAAGCCTGAGTGCTGTGGATGGCATTCTTGTAGGGAGACAGGAGCGGATCCATAGTGGTGTATTGATATGGTGAATATGTGGACTCGTGTGCGCCACCTCCAAAGAGTTACATTGCAGTTGTAGTTCAAGATAGCCACTGAGTCAAAGCTGGCTTGCTGTAGTTAAACTCCACCACCCCCTTTGTTCATACTGATGCATCTGTAGATAGTTCTGATGTAAGTCTTGCTGGGTACATTTGGACTCACGTTTGCCTATTTTATGTTTTTGCATAGAGACTTCAGTCTTGCTAGTAGTTCGGCGTGGACTTCGACGTCTACCTTGTTTCCTCAGCTACGATCTTGTACCCTCGGCAGGATCTGGTAGTTAGTTAGGCTTCTTAGCCTTTTTCATTTGTAGATGTCTGTACTCAGGTATGTTAAGCTTCCACATGTGCTTTGGCTTGTATGCTCTGAATGTTGGGTCATGAGACCCATGTTTGTAATATCTCGCTCCTCGGAGCCTACTGAATAAAATACTTAAGTTTAGAGTCATGTTGTGATGCCATGTTGTATTTGTACATGTCGAGCATATTGTGTGTATGTTATTGAAATGCTTGGTATGTTTTGGATCTGACTATATAGTTGTTTATCCTTGGTAGTCTCTCTTACCGAGAAATGTCTCCTAGTGCTTCCACTGAGCCCTGGTAGCTTGCTACTGCTCCGGAACACTTAGGCTGTCCGGCATGTATCCTTCTTTGTTCCAGTGTCTGTCCCTTCGGGGAAATGTCATGAGGTGTCTACTGGAGTCCTGTTAGCCTGCTACAGCCCGGATTCCCCGGAGTCCTGTTAGCCCAGTTGCTACAGCCCGGATTCAGTCGCTGATGACCGACACGTTCGTTGTTGGGTCATGTATGCCTGTCCCTGTAAGTTAGTGCCACTTTGGGTTCACGACTAGCCATGTCAGCCCGGGTTCTTTGTCATATGGATGATAGAGACACTATCATATACGTGTGCCAAAAGGCGCAAACGATCCCGGGCATGGTAAGGCGACACTCATGGGAATACCGTGCATGAGGCCGCAAAGTGATATGAGGTGTTACATGCGAGATTGGTGTGGCATAGAATCGGGGTCCTGACAATGCCCAAGTGACAAGTCCATTTCAATTGACACTACTAGGAAAAGGGCTATAGATGAAATGGCCACTAATGGCGCACCAGACATGTGGTGCGCCACTACTATATAGCAGTGACGCACCATGTGCTGGTGTGCCATTAGTGTGAAATACAATAATGGCGCACCAGAGACTTGGTGCGCCACTAGTAACAATTTTTTTTTCCAAACATACTAATGGCGCACTAGGGCACAGTGCGCCATTACTAGTTCTAACTAGTAATGGCGCACCGGCCACATAGTGTGCCACTACTACATTTTTTTTATTTTTTTTGCAAAACTACTAATGACGCACCAGGGAATAGTGCTCCATTACTAGTTTAAACACGAAATGGCGCACTGTGCCATGGTGCGCCATTAGTGTATATTATTTTTAATTATTTTTTTGCAAAACTACTAATGGCGCACCACCAGTAGGTGCGCCATTAGTAACCAGGGTTACTAATGGCGCATTTCTAGGTGGTGGGCCATTAGTAACCAGGGACCAGCTAGATATTTTGGACAGCCACACCTATCCACTCACTTTCCCCACTTCATTCTCTCCACCTCCTCCTCCAAGCTTGTCTCGGCTGCCTCCTCCTCCTCACCTCATTTGCACCATATATTCATCCAAATTAAGTGGTTAAATTACCTTTTTTTGATAGGTAAGTAAGGGGGAAGCTACCTTTATGTTGTTCTCCCTCCAACAACGTGCACATGCACTTTTTATGGCCTAGGTAGATCTATTTATGTTTGTGGTGTTGCATATATGTTTGTGTTTGCAGGTACCGGTATTTGAAATGAGATAGTTGCCAATATTTTGCTGGAATGTTGATTCATTTCCGCATCGGTGAGAATTTTGGCGCTATGCATTCTTTTTGGTCCTATTTTTAGGGAAGGTCATGCAAAATTTTTTCTTGGTTCTAAAATATCGTTTTGCTCTACCCCGCAGGCGACCATTGTCCGCACGATGACCGAAGGCATCGTGAATAGGTTTTTGAGCTCTGCTAAAGCCGAGATGCTTCAAAAGAACGAGACGGAAATAAGATGTCAGTGTCGAAGATGCAAGCTGAAGAGCCTTATTGCGGACCTGGATTCCGGGCAGGTGCGGGACCACCTGCTCTTGTGTGGTTTCATGGATGGCTACTGGTGTCAAGGTGACGAAGATGACTATGAAGTCGTCCATGGGGGCCGGGCAAGAAATGAGGAAGGGCAGCAAGACAACCACCGCGGCTCGGGCGAGCGAGAAGACGAAGAATCTCCAGGACATGATCACGACGGTGATGCTGTACACAGTCATCATGTAGAAGATGTCGGACATGATGATGAGGAAGATGCCGGAACAGACAAAGGGCATGATCATGAAGATGAAGATGCCGGCGGAGCAGACGATGATGGACCATCGATGGGCTGGGTGCAGGACCCTCATATTCAAGAGCTGCTTCTCAAGCATACGGATAACACAAGACCTGCCGCCCAAGAGAAAGCCAAGATGGATCAACTAGAGACAGACGCGGTTGCTCCATTGTATGAAGGATGCAGGCCCGAGGATACCTGCCTGAAAGTAACGCTCATGGCTCTGGAGATGAAGGTAAAACACAAAATGACCGACGCATGCTTCGACGAGAACATGTCATTCTGGCATGAACGTCTTCCCAAGGGGAACAAGTGCCCGACTAGTTTCGAGGAGGCAAAGAAAATCGTGTGTGCTCTGGATTTACCGTACGTGAAATACCATGTGTGCATGAACAATTGCATCTTTTATCGGGACGAGCACGCGGGGTCTACCATATGTCCGGTGTGCGGCGTCACTCGATACAAGAAGAGGAAGAAAGCTCCTTGAAAAGTGGTGTGGTACTTTCCGATCACTCCTCGTCTGCAGCGGTATTTCGCGAACCCTAAGGTACCAAAGCTCCTGCGTTGGCACGCGAATAGGGAGGAGAAGAAGCGAGAAGGTGACGCAAATGATCCGGAGATAAATAAAAAGACAAGATGCTGAGTCACCCTAAGGATGGGAGCCAGTGGCAAGCGTTGAACTTCGGACACCCAGAATTTGGGAAGGATCCAAGGAACATCACGCTGGGCACGAGCACCGATGGAGTCAATTCGTTTGGTAGACGGAGAAGAACACATAGCACCTGGCCTGTGTTTGTGTGGATGTACAACCTTCCCCCTGGTTGTGCATGAAGAGGAAGTACATTCACCTGAGTATGCTAATTGAAGGGCCGAAACAACTAGGGAACGACATCAATCTATATCTGGGGCTGTTGAAAGAGGAGCTAGACACGCTGTGGAAAACGCCAACCAATACGTGGGACGCCGCAGAGAAAGAATATTTCCCTATGAGAGCCGCACTACTCACGACGGTGCACAACTATCTCGGTTACGGATATCTCGCGGGGCATGTGGTCCACTGATTTTCTGGATGCGTCAGGTGCATGGATGACACAACGTATCGCCAGCTAGATAGAGATCTCGGGTCTTTGAAAACCGTGTTCATGGGACATCGAAGGTGGCTTCGCGGCGATGACCCGTGGAGGAAACGCAAGGATCTGTTCGATGGTGAAACCGAACCCCGAAGACTCCCGCGTACGAGGAGCGGCGAGGAAATAGACAAGCTGTTGAAAAATTGGAAAGATTACCCACTGTCGGGAAAGAAGCAAAAGGCGCTAGAGCCAGGAAAGAAGCGAAAGGCGCCAGAGCCGCTGCTGAAGGTATGGAAAACAAGGTCTGTTTTCTGGGACTTGCCGTACTGGAACATCCACCGTGTGCCTCACAGCCTTGATGTCATCCATATCACGAAGAACGTGTGCGAGAGTCTGCTGGGTACCCTGCTTAACATGCCAGAGAAGACCAAAGATGGGCCGAAAGCAAGGGTAGACTTGAAATCAATGGGTATCAGGGAAGAGCTTCACGCTAATGATGATGATGATGAGGTGAAGCAGGACACGAAAAGTCGTCGCAAAGGCAAAAAGGCCAAGAAGACCGGAAATGACTTCCCGCCCGCGTGCTTCACTCTAAGTCAGGAGGTGATCAATCAGTTTTTCACCTGCCTCGTAGGAGTAAAACTTCCTTACGGTTACGCGGGGAAGATAAGTAGATACCTACACCCAGCGAAGAAGAAGATCAGCGGGATGAAGTCTCACGACTGTCACGTGCTGATGACGCAGATACTTCTAGTTGCAATCCGTGGGATCATGGACGCGCACGTCCGTGAAATGCTATTTGGACTATGCAACTTTTTTGACATCATCTCTCGAAAGTGGGTTGACGTGAGGCAACTCAGAAGGCTACAGGAAGAGATCATGGTGATACTATATGAGCTTGAGATGTACTTCCCGCCCGCATTCTTTGATGTAATGGTGCATTTGCTGGTCCATATCGTGGAGGATATCATCCAACTCGGGCCGACGTTCCTGCATGTCATGATGCCGTTCGAAAGGATGAATGGTGTCATCAAAGGATACGTTCGCAACATGTCGCGTCCAGAGGGAAGCATAGCCAGGGGCTTTCTGACCGAAGAGTGCATCTCCTACTGCATGAATTATTTAGGCATCGAGAACCCCGTTGGTCTGCCCGTCAACAGGCACCTCGACAGGCTCGCTGGATGGGGTCACCGTGAGGGCCGCCGCGAAATGCATGTTGACTTCGAGGGTCGACTCGCCGACTTTGAAAGAGCAAACCTAGTCGCGCTACAACACATAGACGTGGTCGATCCTTGGGTGGTAGAGCACAAAACCTTTATTGAGAAGACGTACAATGACCAATGCCAAGAGAGGACGGACGGAGATATAATCAAAGAGCACAACTCATGTTTCACGCGTTGGTTCAAGTAGAAGCTTTTGTCGTACCCTTTACATGAGGATTCTTCCGCGGAAGAACAACTCATATTCGCCTTGTCACAGGGCGCTGAGCACAACCTGATGACGTATGAGGCGTACGATATCAACGGCTACACATTCTACACCGAGGGAAAGGACATGAAGAGTGATGGTTATCAGAACTCCGGGGTAATGATGGAATCCTACACCGGTAATGACAAGGACAGATACTACGGAAGGATCGAGGAGATCTGGGAGCTGAGCTACGCTGTAGACAAGGTCCCGATGTTCCATGTCAGATGGGCCAAGAGCGTCATAAAAGAAGACCGGTATTTCACCACCATGGTTATACCCAAAGCCAAATCAAAGACCGCGGGCGCAAACGTCACCGCGAAAAATGAGCCATGGGTACTGGCTTCCCAAGTGGACCAATGCTTCTTCATTACCGACCCGCCAAAGCCCAGTTGTGTTGTCGTGTGGAGAGGCAAAAGGAAGATCATCGGAATGGATGGAGTCGCCAATGAGCAAGACTTCGACAAGTACGGCGACCCGAAGATGGAACATGACGACGACGATGAAGTATCAGCATACACCACAAGAAAAAGTAGGACCACCCTACCTAAAGGACGTCCGTTCAAGAGAAGAACTCTATTTACGAAAAATAAGGGCAAGAAGATTGTGAACAGATAGCTAGCTAAGATCGATTGTATTTAAATTGTAGCCTTCATTTCTCGATTGTATTTCATGGGCACTTTTTGAACTCATGAATATTTTTAAAATTCATGGACACTCGATCTCAATCCCCCTCCATCTCGATCTCTATCCCACCTCGCTAGATCCGGTCCCCCTCGCCGCCGAGCACCCCCCGCACCCTCTCCCCCGCTCCACCGACAGCCGCCGCCGACCCCCCGCATGCACC
>NW_025225098.1:328832-387153 GCF_018294505.1 Triticum aestivum | reverse complement strand
CTCCACCGTCACAAATGAATGCAACTAAAATTGCAAAAAAACGAAATTTCATTATATTTTCAAATAACAAATTTGATGATATTTTCAAATAATAATTTTGATGATATTTTTTCATATTCATAAATATTTTCAAATAACAAATTTGATGATATTTTTTAAAAAATTATTACTGTTTTTATAAAAAATTATTATCATTTCATATTCATATTCATTTTCTAAAAAAAATATTAGATGCAACAAAAAAATACTTATGGCGCACCTCTGGCTGGTGCGCCATTGCTATATAAAAAAAGATTACTAATGGCGCTCCTCTGGCTGGTGCGCCATTGCTATATAAAAAAAGATTACTAATGGCGCACCGATCGCGGGTGCACCATTGCTATCTAAAAAAACATACTAATGGCGCACCCCTGCGGGTAAGCTTCCCCCCCTAGCTAATTCCTCCCTCTCCCTCGCCAGATCCCCTTCGTCCCTCTCCCTCGCCAGATCCACCCGTGCACTGCCCCGACCAACGATGCCGCCGCCCCGACCCCCGCCGGACTCCACCCCCGCTGCCGCCGCGCCCCCTCGCCCCCCACCACTACAGCTCGCCCACGCCGCCGCCCCCGCGCCCCCCACCACTGCAACTCCCCCGCGCCGCCGCCACCGTGCCCCACGCCCCGAGCCGGAGGAGGAGGACAAGGAGGAGGAGACGACGATCGTCTCTACCTCAGCTCAGCCAGGCCACACGACACCGAGTCGAGCGCCGCCTCCCTCGTCGTCCCCCCTCCTCCCGCGCCCGCGCCCTCGATGTCCTCCCGCCCAAGCCTCAAGGGCACCCACGTGGAACAGATTGGGCGAGACGCAGAGACAGGCAAGTGGAGGAGCCCGCCGCGTGTCACCGGAGCTTCAAAGCGCAGCCGCTGCCGGAGCTTCAACGTTGGTGTCTTCCTCCATTTCTTCATCCCCTCCCAAGGTGATTCCTCCCTTCTCCTCCACCCCCTCCCCTGCAAACCCTAGGGCCATGGAAGCAGGCTTCCTGCTCCTTAGTTCTACACGCAGGGCCCCATCTTGCTCCTCAGATGCTCCTCAGTTCACTTCAGTGATTTAGTTGATAGGTTACAAGATGCATATTCGGGGATTTGGGATTCCTGCATTCAAAAACTTCAGTGATTTCTTTGTTGGGAGTGATTTAGTTATAGACCCAAAAACAGTTTGCTGAAACTGTTGTTATCCCAGAAACAGTTTACTGAAAATATTGTAGTCTGAAAAAATAGTTAACTGAAACTCTTGTAGTCTGATAGGTATTGGGAATTTTCTGCAACTGTTGTAATCTTGTACTAGGTAAGTAAAAGAGGATCTGTTATTGGGGCAATAAATCATCATGGGACTTAAAGCTCCAAATCAGTTGATTCATGTCCTTTCGGCCTTAACATAGGCGAGTGTATATCCATTTGATTTAGCCCATTTTACTTGCATTTAATAACTCTGTGAACAAGATTCAGGTTCCAACAAAGCTAAATTAAAATGAATATTGTTTCTGCACATGAGCTATTTTCAGGTTTTGTACATGAGCTGAACCTCGGTCTTGCTTTTTTTAATATTACAAAATTTTGATATTTAGGTTGTTCATCTGCTCCCTGCTAATCTTCTTTGATGAGAATGTACCCTGGTCTTGAATGTGTTATGCACAATGTGCAGATGTTAGTGTAGATACTATTTTACTGCATGAAAATATTTTGAATTTTACTTTAGTTGAGTGCTAGTCTAATCATGCTTGGAAAAAGAATATTATAGAAGATTAAAAGTAGTTCATTTAGGATTTGGTAGTTGTCTGAAACTGTTGTAGTCTTATACTGCAGAAGAGTAAAAGTAGTTGGATGAAAATAGTAGGTGCCATGTCGATTTGTTCAGTCCTTGGATGAAACAGTTTTTCTTGCTACAGTTAACTGAAAATGTTCAGTGTTCCAATACTGTAGAGAAACTATAGTGCCTGTTATTCAGTTATGACTCCTTCACTGAAACTGTAGTGTTTGCTAAAACTGAGATGTAAACTAAAGGAGTTTGTGATTTGCAGAAGCTGTAGCATACTCTAACAAGTGATAAATGTACTCAAAAGTTCACTAAGAAAATGCAGATGCTTCTCACTTGTTACTGAAAGTTTTCTGGAGTGATAAATGCATGCAAAAGAAGTTCAGTTAACTGTTACTGTTGTTGTATGAATTCCAACCAGGTCAATTTGCAGAGTATAAGGATAGCATAGAAGACAAGTAGCATAATAGCATAGAACACAACCAGGTCAATTTGCTGTATATAGCCAAGACAAGTAGCATTTGTTCTTAAGCAGAGTATAAGGATAGCATAGAAGAAATAGACAGGGTAGCACCCAACTGAACATCTGCTTCTGCAGAACACTGCACTCCACTTACACATGGTATTTTTCTGCAAATAGGACACCACACCCACAAGCACATGGGCTAGTATCATTAGCAGTGCTGCTGTAAGTACATATAACAGCAGTAACCTGTAACAACAAGTATAAGTAGCTATTACCCAAAGGTCAGCCAGACCACTGGGACTAGACAGAATTAAGTAACCAACTCCAGGAACTAGAGTAGCATATTCAGTTTTGTATACCAGCAGGTCAATCGCCAGCAGTATCTCTGTAGATTGCATATACAAATTTCTTGAGTAGTGCTATTAATTACAAATAGAGCAATGTTGAAAATGAAACAAAAGGAATTGGAAAACCATAAAGATAGGCATTCTGTTGTAAGTAAGCTAAGATAAAAAAAGTGTTTACTTTAAGTAATTATTTACAACAAGCATTGTGTAGGAAAATGTCATGCAGGCTGTAACTTGAACTTGAAGAACTCCTTAGATAGTTTTTTAGTCTCCTTATACAAAAAAGCTGAAGTTTGAAACCTATTTCTCCTAAGCAAACACTGAAAATTGCAGATAAGTAGACACTGAAAATTGCAGCCATGTCAAAGTGTCATTTCATTTGGGACCAGTAACTATAAGAAAAGGAAGTGAGTTGAATTGCAAAAAATGGAAGGTGAAATGAAAAGAACATTGCTCTATTTGAAAACTGTATGTGCAATCTAGAAATGTCAAAAACTGTATGTGCTGTCATAGGTGATGTGCTGTCAAAAACTGTATGTGCAATGTCTAGAACAATTATGCTTATGTGAAAACTGTATGTGCAATCTCCAAATGTATCATCATAATGTAGGTGCTATGTTGTGTGATTCTTCATGCTGAGAACTTCTGCTTTTTCAACTTGCTGGACTATATGTTCATTGGTACTACTTGTGATGCTGCTGTTGTACTACTTGGGAATTTTGTCAACTTGTGATGCTGCTGTTGTACCACGAGAGGCCCTTGAGTTTGCCAGAATGTTGATTAACTTCCATTCTGGCAAATCCGGGTACTCCATATGTCCTATTTTCAACAAAGGTCATGCTGAAATTTTCCGTGAATTTTAGCATGACTTTGCTAAAAATAGGACATATGGGGTACTTGCGACTAATGCATGGGCCGGGGTATCTTAGTACTTAATTAAGTAGGATCAACTGCCCCTTTATTCTTGCTGCATTAAACCATAGGTGGCAATAGAGCCAAGTGATTAGGCCCAACTTAGAATTCTCCTTCCCTTTTCTTGATAGGGTATATTATTAGAAGATACCCATATATATCAGTCAACCTAGGGTGCCTCGGCATCGATAAACCCTAAATGATGAAAACTTAACTTAGCATTTAGGGTGCCTCGGCGTCGACAAACCCTAAATGATAGAACCTTGGCTTTTAGCGTGCCTCGGTGTCAATGAGAACCTAAATGATGTACGCTTAGGCTATTAGGGTGCCTCGGCGTCGACAAACCCTAAATGATAAAAGCTTAGCTTTTAGGATGCCTCGGTGTCGACAAACCCTAAATGGTGAGACCATGATCTTGTTCCTTGACAATAACCAACTTTTTGACCAAACATTTTTCCTATTTAGAGCGAAACATGGCCCACAATGATGAGGCCAGCGGTTCGGGTGGCAAGCAATTCTGGGAGCTGTCCCAGGAGATGGAGGAAGAACCTCACCGCTATGAGGATGCCGCGGAAGACACTGATCCTGACTACACAACCCCTAGTGGTATCGGGGATGACACCACTGATGGTGCCGCCGAGGATGCCACCATCTATGATGTCACCGCACGCATAGATGGCAGCCAACCAAAGAGGCAATGGAAGGACCGGTGCCCGAGCGTGCTCGGCACCGTCAAGGAGGAATTTACTGAAGTGAACTCCGACGGGCATACAACGGCGCCCAAAGAATTAGTCAAGGGGTACTCGGTTCAGCTCGGATGCATTCTCTGGAGCACCATCTCGATCAACACCGAGAACCTAAGGCATAAGGACCGAGGGAATTTGCGCAGCCTCCTCTTCACGAAGCTGCACGAATAATACAAGTTCCCCGCTGACTTTGCAAACACATGCCTCTTAGGGAATAAAGTGAACAGTGCCGCCCTCACGAGGATGAGCACGGCCCTGTCTACCTGGAGAAGCATGGTGAAGGCAATGATTGAAAAAGGTGATAGTTATGAGAAGATCAAGGCGAAATATCCTTTGATCAGCGAAGATGAATACAAGGAGTTCAAGATCAAGTGCGAGAGCAGCGCAACCTCCGAATCAAGTCAGTGGGGGAAAGAAATGCGGCAGTTGAACTTAGGAGTCCACCAACTCGGCCCCGACGGTTACAGACTGGCGGAGCCTATATGGGACAAGGAGGACGCGGAGCGTGCCGAGCAAGGCCTACCGCCCCGCTTCGAGAAATACCATGACAAGCAGACCAGGAACTTTGTCAGGGCCCGGTACAAGGAGGACCCGATAACAAAGGAGCTTACCATGGATCCGAAGACCAGGGCACTTGAGCATGTTCTGGTAAGGAATACACCCCCGCGTAATTAGCTCCATATGGTTGCATTCTAATTAATCCCCAATATTTCTAAATGGTTCATGTTCCTTCCGCAGGACACTAAAAGCAGTAGCGCGGGGTCGTCTCAGAGCTCCCCTTTCGACACCCCTTTAAATAGGGCGTTGAACATAATGAAAAACAAGGACAAGCTCAGTAAGCCGTCGTCAGCTGGTCGTGTGGCCGACAAAGGCTTGTCCAAAAATGGTCGTCATACTATACTGCTGGTGGGCGAAAGGAGAAAAAGAGCAGCTCGGAAAGCCAGTCGCGCGAGGTTGAAGCACTCAAGGCACAAGTGGCGCGGATTCCGGAGATTGTCCAAGAGCAAGTGCAACAACAACTGGGAACGACGCTCACCGCCATGGTGCCTACGTTGATTCATGGGCCGACGACGTGGATTGCGGGCGGCCAACAGGGGCCTCCCCCGGTTCCCAGCTTCACGGCCAGCAACTCGCACAACGTACAGGCGGCGCCATTGGTGTCTCCGGCGGAGGCGGTATTCGTGTCTCCGGCGCCGGCACGGGCATTGGAGCTTAATGCACTAGGGTGTACGCCGGCCGGCACCTCGCCAGCAAGTGGCCCCTCCGTCAGTTGCACGCCTGCCATTGGTGGTGCATCAACATTAGCCGAGCTCGACGGCATCACGGTAACTAAGCCTCTCAGACGACGACTTCATCTCCTTGCCTTTGACTGGGCATCCCTGACGCCCTACATGTTTTCGCAGGGCGCCGCTGACATTCCTTGCACTCTCCTGCACTTCGTGGGCGACAAGTTGGTCGCTGTCGCCAATGGAAGAATCATTCAACCGGGCAACCGCGTGTTCCACGGTAATCCGATAACACCCACCTTGTATAGGGTTGAACTGGTTCGGGTGCTGCCAGGCTACGACGAGTTGTTACCTCCGATTCGACCCGCTGGGGATGACAAAGATGATGTGATGACCCTCAGCACCTGCGTAAGTTGGCCCCTGATTTGGCCGAAGAGCCAGATTCATTTGGGGGCGGGGGACACCACCCCACAGACAAGACCGCCAGTTGTGCCAGCGCCAAGCCATGGCAAGAATGCCGCAACGCTACTGGACATGCCAGACATCCCTATGGCACACGATCCGGATGACGACGACAAAGACGACGGTACATTTACCAACGTCGATAAGTACTTTGCCGAACATGGGTACGGTGACGAGTTCTGCGGGCCTCCTTCTCAAGAACGCAACCAAGACGACCGCGATCTAGCTGGTATGGCGGAGAAACCCAATTGCAACAGGCGTCGTCTGGCATTTAGTTATCAGGAGACGCCTCCATCTGTCGCCTTCACCGAGCCTCAGATAGCCGAGGTGCGAAATATTATCAGCCCCAACATGCTTAAGAAGGCGGTCTGTGAGCACAACTCGATACCATTACAGCAGATCAAGAAGAAGGGACGGAAATGAAAGACTAACAAGGGCACCGGTGCAAGCTAGCTGGCACCGAGTACGATCCGTGCTCAGGACGGGCCAGCTTCACCTAAGGATATCTCGACGAGGGTGCATGTGGCGGGTAGGGCGTTGCTATCGACAAATATGCTCAATGCTGCAACCGGTGCTATGCGGAGTCTGCATGATAGTGTTCTTTCTTTGGAGAAGCGGCACCTCTCTCAGAATGATGTGGCATACCCAGTTTTCATGGCCAAGGTGCCAAAGGGCAAGGGCTTTGTGGATAGCGCCATTGGGGGTACGATCGTCCTGCGGTTTGATGACATATTTTCTATGTTTAACCTTCATCTGCTGCACTACACCTTCGTTCGGCTGTTTTCGCTGAGTATGGAGATGCGGTTCATTAGAGACAAGACCCCGGACATCAGGATAGTCGACCCCTTCTACATGCGTGCCAAGATCTTGGGCAGCGCTGGGGACTGGCAAGTCGCGAGTTCACACCTCGAAGGCGTCATTCTGGCAAACCCAGATAAGGATAACTTCCTCGTGCCTTACTTTCCCGAGTAAGTCATCCCCTAACCGCCCCGTAACATATGATTTCTTAGATTTTGATCGTTCTTTTTTTTTCTAACATTCCGTGTTCTGTGCAGTGACACACATTGCACGCTCATCCTCTTAAGCCCGAAATATTCCATGGCCACGTATTTCGACCCGGACCATGACTCCAAGATAGACTACACAAATATCAAGAAAGTTCTTGATGATGCTCTCCGTGGCTACGCCACATCTGGAGGCACCTTTAAGAGGCCAGTTCGTAGGTACCGCAGGCATGTGTTCACCCACAATACAACATTCCCCTACGTTAAGCAGCTGCCTGGCGGTCAGAAGGATGCCTATTACGCCGTCCATCACATGCGGGCGATCGTACGGGACCATAATCACCTTCTGCTACCAAATAATGTCAAAGATTGGGCCGCAAGCTTGGTGGCAATCCAAGACACGGACCTCCGACAAGAATTCTTTCGCATCCAGTCGGAGTTTGCAGAAATCATCCATCAAGATGTCCTTCGTATCTCGGGGCAATTCTACCTTAGATATCAACTGTCCAACAGTGAGATAGACACAATGCTACAAATGCAGGCTGACAATGACCACGACTTCATGACCATCACGAAATATGGCAGCTTCATCCATGATCCGGTCCCATGAGTCGAGTCGAAAGTAGTGATGCTATTTGTAGTTCTGAAACATCGATTAGCTCATGTTGTAATTAAACTTTAATGAACTTGTATGTCTCTTTGGTTTGGACAGTCGTTCAACTTAGATGTAACCAATGCTATTTATTAGTAGGACCATGAATCGTGCTATTAATGTCTTGCTTTTCTCTTTTGATACTTTTGTTGCATACTTATATATTGCTTATGTATTGTCTGTTGTTTGGCTTGTGCATAGAGATGCCGTCGGATGTCGTGTACAAGGGTAAGGTTCCTGGAGTATACGACGACTGGGAGAAGTGTCGGAGACAGGTTCACCGTTTCAGCGGTAACAGTTACAGAGGGTACACCACTAGGGCTGAGGTGGAATCTAGATACGCGCGCTATCTAGCGGAGAGAGGAGGGAGCGTTGGAGGAACCGGATGAAGACCAGTTTCATCATGATGATGCTCATCATGATGACCGCAGCTCACTTCTATGTGACGGTAGTTTAGATGATCGACATTTACTTGTAATGTGAAGACAAACTCGCTACTCGCGGTCTCGAGACTTGTAATGTTCTATCTTTGTTCTGTCTCTTGAATTCGGAGACTAATATGATGAATTGTATTCGGAGACTAATCTTCTATTGTATTCGATGAATTTGCTGTTGCTGTGTGGTGCTGTCTATATTCTATCCAATAAAATATTTTGTAACCTGTGCAAATATTAGAAAAGAAAGAAATCCCTAATATTCATACTAATGGCGCACCACTCAGCACTCTAATGGCGCACTGTAGAAAGGATACTAATGGCGCATCACCCCAAAGTGCGCCATTAGTATGACAAAGCACATGGGTAAATATGGCCCCCTGGGAGGCATACTAATGGCGCATGTTTGTCTATACTAATGGTGCGCCATTAGTATTTAATACTAGTGGCGTGGTACTAGTGGCGTGGTACTAAGGGCGCAACAGTAGTGCGCCATTAGTAGGCAAAACTGGTGCGCCACTAGTAGGCCTTTTCCTAGTAGTGTGATTCTAAAAACTCAAATCCAAGGCAAAGGCAAATCAAGTCCGAAAAAAGAGTGAAGGCAAAAACCAGGCGGTAACAGTGGATTTCACCGAAGTCTTCATCCGCAACTTCACCAGCACCTACAAGAGGCCGCGCAAGCCTTGCCAGCTCTCTCTATGCGTCCAAGGCCCTACCGAATCCACTCGCGACTATCTGATGCAGTGGGCCGAACTGCGCAACTTCTGCGAAGGGGTGCACGAGGTGCAAGCCATAGAGTACTTCACCGCCGGGTGCAGAGAAGGCACCTACTCAAGCACCGACTCCTCTGCGATGAGCCAGCTACACTCGACGAGCTGCTGATCATAGCAGACAATTACACCAATGCCGACTCCTCTATGAAGTCAGAGCTTCGGGTGGACGGGTCTGGGAAGGTGCTCCCTCCGGCTCCCAGAATGCCGGCTGGTGACACCAGTCGGCGCCAGCAGCAGAACGACAACAAGCGCAAAGCCTCGATGCCGGCTTCCAACAGCCAGCAGGTGGCAACAGTCGAAGATCAGCAACCAGAAGGGCAACCCTTACCCAAGCGTCAAAAAGGTGGCAAGCCGGCCTGGCAGCCCGCTTTCTGTTATGAGCAAACCCTTGATGCACCATGCAGGTTCCACAGCGGCGCGAAGCCATCCAATCACACCACCTGGAAGTGCCACTGGCTCTCCTAAATCTCCAAGGGCGAAGGGATGCTGCCTCCACCGCCTGCTGGCCAGCTTCCTCCGCCTCCTCAGCAACCAGCGGCCCATCCAGCAGTCGGTGCCATCCAAGATGAATTCCCTGAAGAACATGGAGCCTACATTGTCTTCACCAGCCAGGCTGATGATAGGCCCAGCCGGGCCAGCAGCACCAAGAGGTCAACGCCGTCGCCTCTGAGGTCCCAATATTCATGCACTAGTCCGGCAGCAGCATGAACATCCTTTACCGTGATAACATGGAGAAGTTGAGTATCAAAGCGAAGCAACTCCAGCCCAGCGGGACTGTTTTCCATTTCATTGTGCTTGGCCTTTCCTGCTCACCAATCAGCAAGATCAAGATAGATTTCCTCTTCGGAGATAGAGATCACTTCTGCCGTGAAGGAATTTGGTGTGAGGTGGTGGACCTGGAGAGCCCTTATCATGCATTGCTTGGCCGACCTGCTCTGGCCAAGTTCATGGAAGTACCTCACTACGCCTACCTCCAGATGAAGATGCCGGGAACCAAGGGCATCATCACCATAGCTGCATACTACAAGAAGTCGGCCGCCTATGCCGTAGCTAGCAGTCGGCTAGCTGAGTCCCTTGTGATTGCTGCAGAGAAGAAGCTCTTTGACCGGGTTGTGGCCATGGCCAGCAAGCAGTCGGACCTGTCAGTAGATCCCAAGGAGTCGGAGACCCAGGGCTCCTTTCAGCCGGCCAAAGAAACCAAGAAGATACCCTTGGACCCGAACCACTCGGAGAGGTTCGCTCTTGTAGGAACCACCCTTGACAGCAAATAGGAAAGCAAGCTCATCGATTTCCTCCATGAAAATCGGGATATCTTTGCATGGTCCCCCAAGGACAAACCAGGTGTTCCGACAGATTTCGCCAAGCACAAGCTACATGTCAGAGTAGATGCAAAACCAGTCAAGCAACCCCTCCGCCGACTGTCAGAGGTGAAGAGAAGAATTGTTGGTGAAGAGACAGCCCGGCTCCTAGCAGCCGGCTTCATTATGGAAGTGTTCTTTCCAGAGTGGTTAGCCAATCCAGTCCTTGTATAGAAGAAGAAGAACAAGTGGCGCATGTGCATTGATTATACCAGCCTCAACAAAGCTTGCCCCAAAGATCTGTTTTTTTTTGCCTCGGATTGATCTGGTAATAGACTCTACAGCCGGATGCGAGCTGCTAAGTTTCTTGGATGCCTATTCAGGGTACCACCAGATCAAGTTGAACCCGATCGTCTACCTGAAGACCGCCTTCATCACCCCATTCGGAGCCTTCCACTACCTGACCATGACATTTGGTGCCACTTTTTAGCGTTACATGCAGAAGTGCCTCCTCAAACAGCTCGGCAGAAATGCCCATGTCTAAGTAGACGATATTGTGGTGAAGACGGAGAAGCATGGTACCCTTTTGGAAGATCTTAAGGAAACATTTGACAATCTGCAGCATTTTCAAATCAAGCTCAACCCCGAAAAATGTTTCTTCGGAATACCAGCCGGCCAGCTCCTCGGTTTCCTGGTCTCAAAAAGCGGCATTGAGTGCAACCCAGTGAAGATCAAGGCCATCGAGAGGATGGAGATACCCACCCAACTGTGAGACGTCCAGAAGTTCACTGGGTGCTTGGCATCCCTCGGCCGCCTCATCAGCCGGCTGGTTGAGAAGGCTCTTCCCCTGTACCAGCTCATGAAGAAAACCACTCAGTTTTAGTGGAACGACCCAACAGACAAGGCTTTTCTCCAACTGAAGAAGATGTTGACTATGCCACCTATCCTGGCGGCTCCGACTACCAAAGAGCCCATGCTCCTTTACATTGCCGCAACCAGCCGGGTGGTCAGCACAATCATTGTGGTACAGCGCCCAGAGGATGTCAAGGCACAGCCAGTCTAGAGGCCTATGTACTATTTGAGCGAGGTGCTGTCAGCCTCAAAGCAGAACTATCCCCACTACCAGAAGATGTGCTATGGAGTGTATTAGCTCAAGCCATACTTTCAAGAGCACCCTATCATGGTTGTTTGCATTGCCCCACTTGCCGAGATCGTAGGCAGCAGAGATGCATCTGGCTGGGTGGCCAAATGGGCCATCGAGCTGGCCCCATACACCATCTTCTACCAGCCTCGCACCGCCATCAAGTCCCAAGCGCTAGCTGACTTCCTCGTTGACTAGGCCAAGACCCAGTACCTGCCGCCAGCGCCGGATTCCACCCATTGGTGGATGAACTTTGATGGATCCAAGATGCGCACCGGTCTGGGAGCCGGCATCGTCCTTACCTCTCCCAAAGGCGACAAGCTCACATACACATTGCAAATCCACTTTGCTGCCTCCAATAATGTGGCCGAGTATGAGGCGCTCGTACATGGGCTCTGGCTGGCCAAAGAACTCAGCATCCGTCGGATATTGTGCTATGGCGACTCGGACTTGGTGGTCCAACAATCGTCTGGCGACTGGGACGCCAAGGATGCAAACATGGCAAGCTACCGCTTTCTCGTCCAACAACTCAGCGGATATTTTGAAGGGTGCGAGTTCTTTCACGTGCCACGGGCCGACAATAAGCAAGCAAATGCCTTAGCACGAATTGGCTCCACCCAGCAAGCCATACAAGCCGGCGTCTCCCTTCAGCACCTCCTCAAGCCGTCTATCACGCCTTCACCGAAATCAGATTCTATCTTCGTGCCGGCTGATACGTTCCAACGTATCTTCTTTTCTAAACACTTTTGCCCTTGTTTTCGACGCTAACTTTCATGATTTGAATGAAACTAACCCGGATTGACGCTGTTTTTAGCAGAACTGCCATGGTGTAATTTTTGGGCAGAAACAAAAGTTCTTGGAATGACCCAAAAATCCACAGAGATTATTTTTGGAAAATATAAAAAATACTGGCGAAAGAATCAAGGCCAGGGGGCCAACACCCTGTCCACGAGGGTGGGGGGCGCGCCCCCTCCCCTTTGGCATGCCCTCCTGCCTCGTGTGCCCCCTGGATGTCCACCAACCTCAACTCCAACTCCATATATTCCCTTTTGCAGAGAAAAAAAATCAGAGAGAAAGTTTCATCGCTTTTTACGATACAGAGCCGCCGCCAACCACTAATCTCTCTCGGGAGGGCTGATCTGGAGTCCGTTCGGGGCTCCGGAGAGGGGGATCGTCATTGTCGTCATCATCAACCATCCTCCGTCACCAATTTCATGATGCTCATCGCCGTGCGTGAGTAATTCCATCATAGGCTTGCTGGACGGTGATGGGTTGGGTGAGATTTACCATGTAATCAAGTTAGTTTTGTTAGGGTTTGTTACCTAGTATCCACTATGTTCTCAGATTGATGTTGCTATGACTTTGCTATGCTTAATGCTTGTCACTAGGGCCCGAGTGCCATGAATTCAGATCCGAACCTTTTGTTTTCATGAATATATGTGAGTTCTTGATCCTATCTTGCAAGTCTATAGTCACCTATTATGTGTTATGATCCGACAACCCCAAAGTGACAATAATCGCGATACTTCTCGGTGATGACCGTAGTTTGAGGAGTTCATGTATTCACTAAGTGCTAATGCTTTGGTTCAGTTCTATATTAAAAGAAGGCCTTAATATCCCTTAGTTTCCATTAGGACCCCGCTGCCACGGGAGGGTAGGACAAAAGATGTCATGCAAGTTCTTTTCCATAAGCACGTATGACTATATATAGAATACATGCCTACATTACATTGATGAATTGGAGCTAGTTCTGTGTCACCCTATGTTATAACTATTACATGAGGAATCGCATCCGACATGATTATCAGTCACTGATCCAATGCCTACAAGCTTTTCACATATTGTGCTTTGCTTATTTACTTTTCCAGTGCTACTGTTACAATTGCTACAAAACTGCTACTGTTACTTTTATCCCTGTTACCATTACTATCATACTACTTTGCTACTAAATACTTTGCTGCAGATACTAAGTTATCTAGCTGTGGTTGAATTGACAACTCAACTGCTAATACTTCAGAATATTCTTTGGCTCCCCTTGTGTCGAATCAATAAATTTGGGTTGAATACTCTACCCTCGAAAACTGTTGCGATCCCCTATACTTGTGGGTTATCAAGACTATTTTCTGGCGCCGTTGTCGGGGAGCATGGCTCTATTCTTTGAGTCACTTGGGATTTATATCTGCTGATCACTATGAGGAACTTGAAAGATGGAAGAACTAAGATTTTTCCATCAACTACGAGGGGAGGTAAGGAACTGCCATCTAGCTCTGCACTAGATTCTCCTTCCGTTTTGAGTAAGCTTGCGACACCTAACCCTGCTACTGCTATGAATTCTGATATGTCGCATGTTATTGATGATGCCACTTATGCTATGCATGATACTTATGATGAAACTACTTCTATGCTTGATACTACTGTGCCATTAGGTGAATATCTTGATGAACAACTTGCTAGGGTTAGAGAGAATGAAATTATTGAAGACGAAATTATTGAAGATAGTGATGATGAAGGTTCTCCCCCAAAGTATGAATTGCCTGTTGTTCCTGAGGGTTATGTTATGGATGAAGAAACTGCTAGAGATTTTCTTGCTTGCAATGATAGATCTGATCTTATGAAGTTATTAGCTAAACTGAAACAGAAATCTCTAATTGCCAGTATGAAATATGACCCTGCTTTTGCTACTTCACCTATCTTTGTTACTGATATGGATTATGAATTCTCTATCGATCCTGAGATAATTACTTTGGTTCCATCTGATCCTTTTTATGGCAATGAATCCGAAACTGTTGTGGCACACCTTACTAAATTGAATGATATAGTCACTCTGTGCAATTGAAAACCGAACCGAAAAACCATACCGAAAATAAACCGAACCGAACCGATTTTATGGTATGGTATGAACTTTTCATATCGATTTGAACTTTGGTTTTTATGGTATATACCGAAAAACCGAATGGTTAACCGAATAAACCAAATTAAAAAATAAATTTATATTTCTTGAGATGAAGAACCATAAAAGTTGTCATTTTTCTTGTACATGAGTTAAATTCACTACTAAGCACGTAAATTTTTCTTATAACATTGTCATTTTCTCCTTTTAAAATGCTAAGCACATCCATAACCATCAACAGATGAATCAAAGCATTCATATATACTTATATATGTAGTCATATACTATTTGTGTAAAATAGTATGTGTTTTGAGTCATAACTTTGCAAATTATTATTACGTCATTTTCAAATTCGCGTCAACTTTGGTTTTTATGGTATATACCGAAACCATACCAAAATAATTTGGTATATACCGAAACCGAACCGTATTTTATTTTCATACCGTATTTACCGAAGTATTAATACCGTACAAAACAAAAAACCGTATAAACCGAACCATGTAAACCGAATAAACCGAACGCACAGGGTGAGATATAGCCACCCTGTTCACTAATGATGAGAAGTCTCGCTACTATTATGTCCTTAAGATATTTCCATTCTCATTAAAGGGTGATGCTAAAACTTGGTTTATTTATCTTGATCCTGGTTGTGTGTGTAGTCCCCAGGATATGATTTATTACTTCTCTGCAAAATATTCCCTACTCATAAGAAACAAGCTGCCTTAAGGGAAATATATAATTTTGGGCAAATTGAAGAAGAGAGTCTCCCACAAGCATGGGGGAGGCTTCTCCGATTACTTAATGCTTTGCCTGATCATCCTCTTAAGAAAAATGAAGTACTTGATATCTTTTATAATGGACTAACCGATGATTCCAAGGACCACTTGGATAGTTGTGTTGGTTGTGTTTTTAGGGAAAGAACGGTCGATCAAGCTGAATTGCTATTGAATAATATGTTAACTAATAACAATAATTGGAATCTTCCTGAGCCAATTCCTGAGCCAACCGAGCCAACTCCTGAGCCAATTCCTAAACCAACTCCGAAGAAGAGGGGTGTTCTATTTCTTAGTCCTGAAGATATGCAAGAGGCAAAGAAATCTATGAAAGAAAAAGGTATTAAAGCTGAAGATGTTAAGAATTTAGCTCGTGTTGAAGAAATACATGATCTTAATTTACCATCTATTGAAGAAACACATGGTCTTGATAACCCGACACAGGTAGTAAAGGTAAATTCTCTCTATAGATATGATAAAGTTGAAATCCCATCTACTAATTTTCCTAGCCAATGTATGGATGAATTTAATGACCTTATGGCTAGTCAAGAAAATTTCAATGCTTATGTTGGTGGAGAATTAAAGAGTAATTCTTACATGATTGGACGCTTGAGTGATTATATGGCTAGAGTTAAAGGTGAACTAAAACTCATTAGTAAATATGCTTCTATGGTTACCACTCAAGCAGAACAAGTACTTAAAGCTCAAAGTGATTTGCTCAATGAATTAAATTATAAACATGATTTTGCTGTTAGAGTGGCTACTAGAACTGGTAAAATGACTCAGGAACCTTTGTATCCTGAAGGCCACCCTAAGATAATTGAGCAAGATTCTCAGAGAAATAATGTAGATGCACCTAGTCCTTCTAAAAAGAAGAAAAAGAAAAATATAGGACTTTGCATGCTTCTAGTCAACCTGTTATAGACACACCTGAGAATCCCAATGATATTTCTATTTCTGATGTTGAGACACAATCAAGTGATGAACATGAACCTAGTGATACCCAACCTAGCAATAATAATGATGTAGAGATTGAACCTGTTGTTGATCTTGATAACTCACAATCAAAGAATCAACGTTATGATAAGAGAGACTTTGTTGCTAGGAAGCATAGTAAAGAAAGAGATCCATGGGTTCAGAAACCCATGCCTTTTCCTCCTAAGTCATCCAAGAAAAAGGATGATGAGGATTTTGAGCGCTTTGCTGAAATGATTAGACCTATCTTCTTACGTATGCGCTTAACTGATATGCTTAAAATAAACCCTTGTGCTAAATACATGAAGGGTATCATTACAAATAAAAGAAAGATACCAGAAGCTGAAATTTCCACCTTGATTGCTAATTATACTTTTAAAGCTGGAATACCTATGAAACTTGGAGGTCCAGGGGTACCAACTATACCATGCTCCATTAAAAGAAACTAAGTTAAAACTGCTTTATGTGATCTTGGAGCCGGTGTTAGTGTTATGCATCTCTCTTTATATCGTAGACTTGAATTTAATAAGTTGACACCTACTGAAATATCTTTATAAATGGCTGATAAATCAACTGCTATACCTGTCGGTATTTGTGAGGATGTGCCTGTTGTGGTTGCAAATGTCACTATCCTAACGGACTTTGTTATTCTTGATATTCCCGAGGACGATAGTATGTCGATTATCCTTGGTAGACCCTTTTTGAAAACTGTGGGGGTTGTTAATGATTGCAACAAAGGCAACTTCACTTTTCATGTTAATGGTAATGAGCATACGGTACACTTTCTGAGGAAACAACCTCAAGTTCACAGTATCAATTCTATTGGAAAAATTTCGACTATCATT
Source organism: Triticum aestivum (assembly GCF_018294505.1). Taxonomy (NCBI): domain Eukaryota; kingdom Viridiplantae; phylum Streptophyta; class Magnoliopsida; order Poales; family Poaceae; genus Triticum; species Triticum aestivum. The sequence goes on along the minus strand of NW_025225098.1, from coordinate 370,418 downwards.
ATTGGAGATTTTGAATTTCCTCTTCCAACTATCAATAAAAAATATGATATTCTTATTATTGGGAATGTTCATATCCCCGTTGAGGTAACCTAGTGATATTCAAAATTTCTCCGGTTCCATGTTATTCAGAATGAGTTTGTTAACAAGACTTGATCAACCTTATTAGTGGATTGCTTTTGATGATCATGAGATGGATGAAACTAGAAGGCACAACCTTCTGTACCCGCCTTTCACTTTCTATTATTTAGAATAAATAAAGCAAAAATAGTATTTTCTGTTTGTTTTCTGAATTATCCATGCAATAAAAAATACCCAGAAAATAAAAGTTCTCCAAATGCCCTGCCAATTTAGTATGATTTTTTCAGGAATATTTGAGGATTTTAGGCATTGAGAACACAGCAGGGGGGTCAAGCACCTGGCCACGAGGGTCCAGGGCGCGCCCACCCCTACAGGGCGCGCCCCCTGCCTCGTGGGCCCATGGTGGCCCCCCTCCAATTATTCCTTCACCCACACAGTTCATCTTCCTCCTAAAAAATCATGATCCAGTTCAAGCACGAGTTCTAGCTCATTTTTCTACGATTTTTGATCTCCTTGCTCAAGGCTCCATTCACAAAACTACATTGGGAGATTGTTCCTTGGTATGTGACTCCTCCAATGATCCAATTAGTTTTTGTTGTAGTGATTTATTCATTGCAAATTTTTGCTGCCTAGGTGGCCCTATTCTTGAGCTTACATGTCAAATTTATGTGGTCCCAAGTAATTCTAATGCATGATATAGGCTCTAGGCACTTGTGAGAGTAGTTGCTATCAATCTTGTTTAGTTTCATTCACTTTTATTTTGAGTTACTAAAAAAATTCAGAAATATTTCAGAGGAAGAAAAGTGTCTAGGAAAATGTACCAAGGTGGTTCTTCAAGAAAGCAAGCTCCCAGGCGCACAATGCGTGAGCAGGACGATGAACCACCAAGGGAAGCTGACGTGCGACCTTGTGAATGCCAGTCAGAAGAATTTATGGTCAAAGTAGGTATCAAGGATGAATTTGATGTATATGTGCGTAATGCTGATCTTGAGGATTTCATGCAAGATAAGTGTCCTTAGTACTACTATTTGACTTATTCATTCATGAGAAGGTTTAAATTTTCATCTTCGCGTAATTCTCAAAGTGTCCTGTTTGATATTTAGGATCAATCATATACCATGAACCTAGAACATTTTACTATGGCCTGCAAACTCCCACAGTGGGGTAGTGTTAATGAACCCGTAAATATGAATATAAAGACTTTCTTGCTAGTATTACTGTGGGAGAATCTAGAGATATAGCACAACCTACCATATGGAGCATTCATTTTCCTACTCTACATTATTTTGCTCTCTTCATTGGTAGATGCATTGATGGTAAAGATGAAGCATGTCACATGTGTGTTCCTGATCTTTGTGTCCTCAACAGTGCTGTATTAGGTAATAAAGATTACAACTTGGGGGCAATTATTGCACATAGGTTGCATAATAATGGTTTATCTGGAGTTTTTTTTGGAGGGATTTATGCGACCCGTGTTTCTAATTATCTTGGTATACCTCCACGTGAGGGTGATAGAGAGTTGCTTCCCACTTATTTAGATTATAATGCTATGGTCAGTCATCATTTTCTTGAGAGGAACGAACAATTCCTCCTGTATCGACTAATCTTTGACAGACGTCACGCTGTCCATGTTACTCTCATTGCTCCTGCCCTTTTTTTTTACCAGGCAAAAAGAAGATATGTTGTAACCAGGGAGGAGGCAACCGAATACAAGAGGAGGACGGAGGCAGCTCGTCGCCATGCCGCAACTCATGAGGCATTGGCTGATGCATCTCAGTACAACCCCAGTTACAACTTCAGATATCAGTTATGCTACCCATGGCCATAGACCAACTTAGGCCAAAAGCCTAAGCTTGGGGGAGTACGTATTTCTCACCGACATTACATTCATGTTCACACACTCATTCTAGTTGTCGGTGCTCATACTTTTTCATTGTACTATCCATGTAGTTTAATTTCTTTTTGTAGTTTTCTTCTTGTGTGTTTGATAAACCTTAAGAAAAAACCAAAAAAATAGTTTGTTTAATTTCCATGCTTGTAGTAGTAATTAAAAGAAAACCCAAAAAGATTTCTCGCTCTTCTTTTACTTGTTGGGAGCTTTCCCGTGTAAATAGTTTTATTTCTTTTCTTTCCTTTGGGGGTCGAGAGGAGAAGACCTTAATGAAAATGTTTAGTGGCTCTCTTATGCATGATTGTTGATTTAACCAAGAGCCCATATTACCTTGTCTTGTCCCTTGAATTGAATGCTTGCAGATTCCAGCTTAGTCAAATGCAGGTGCACTATTATTATTATCCACACCGTTTGGTCGTGCAAGTGAAAGGAAATAATGATGATATATGATGGACTGATTGAGATGAGAGAAGCTGGTATGAACTCAACCTCTCTTGTTTTTGTATATATGATTAGTTCATCGTTCCTGATTCATCCTATTATGAATAAACATGTTTGCAATGACAGTTAGAGATTATAGTTGCTTATGCCATGCTTAATTAGCTATGTGTTTATAATGGTTTACCTTGCGTGCCAACATGCTATTAAAATGGTTGTGATGTGGTATGATAGGGTGGTATCCTCTTTTGAATGAATTGAGTGACTCGACTAGGCACATGTTCATGCATGTAGTTGAAACAAAATCAACATAGCCTTCACGATATTTATGTTCATGGTGGATTATATCCTACTCATGCTTGCACCTGGTGTTGATTAATTTTAATGCATGTTCATGACTGTTGTCGCTCTCTCAGTTGGTCGCTTCCCAGTATTTTGCTAGCCTTCACCTGTACTAAGCGGGAATACTGCTTGTGCATCCAAACTCCATAAACCCCAAAGTTATTCCATATGAGTCCACCATACATTCCTATATGCGGTATTTACCTGCCGTTCCAAGTAAATTTGTATGTGCCAAACTCCAAACCTTCAAATGACATTCTGTTTTGTATGCTCGAGCAGCTCATGTATCAACTAGGGCTATCTGTATCTTCCATGCTAGGTGGGTTATTCTCAAGAGGAGTGGACTCCGCTCCTCATGCACGAGAAAATGGCTGGTAACCGGGATGCCTAGTCCCATGATCAAAAGATCAAAGCAAATCAAAATAATTAAACAGAACTCCCCCAGGATTGTTGCTAGTTGGAGGCACCCGTTGTTTCGGGCAAGCCATGGATTGATGCTTGTTGGTGGTGGCGGAGTAAAAACTTTACCATTATGTTTGGCAACCGCCTATAATGTATGTAGCATGGAAGATATCGAGATCTCATAGTTGTTGTGTTGACCGTGAAAGTATATTGCTCAAAATGTTATTCATCTCTATTTTCAAAATCGAGCTCTGGCACCTCTACAAATCCCTGCTTCCCTCTGCGAAGGGCCTATCTATTTACTTTTATGTTGAGTCATCACCCTCTTATTAAAAAGCACCCACTCGAGAGCACCGCTGTCATTTGCATGCATTACTATTAGTTTATATTGGGTATGACTATGACTGGATCTCTTTTACCATGAATTACAATGTTTAGTCAGTCCTTGATCTTTAAAGGTGCTCTGCATTTATGTTTTGCGGTCCTAGAAAGGGCTAACAAGATACCATCTTGTTATATCATATTATGATTGTTTTGAGAAAGTGTTGTCATCCGAGATTTATTATTATTGCTCGCTAGTTGATTATGCCATTAATATGAGTATACATGAGACCTAAGTGTTATTGTGAATATGGTTAGTTCATAATCTTTGCTGAAAACTTGAATGCCAGGTTTACATATCTACAACAATAAGAGCAAACAGAGTTTGTAAAAGTTTTTCTTTATCACTTTTATTTTGTCAACTGAATTGCTTGAGGACAAGCAAAGGTTTAATCTTGGGGGAGTTGATACGTCTCCAACGTATCTACTTTTCCAAACACTTTTGCCCTTGTTTTGGACTCTAACTTGCATGATTTGAATGAAACTAACACGGACTGATACTGTTTACAGCAGAACTGCCATGGTGTTATTTTTGTGCAGAAACAAAAGTTCTCAAAATGACATGAAAATCCATGGAGATTAGTTTTGGAAAATGTAAAAATACTGACAAAAGAATCAAGGTCGGGGGGCCCACACCCTGTCCACAAGGGTGGGGGAGCGCCCCCCTGCCTCGTGGGCCCCCTGGATGTCCACTGACCTCAACTCCAACTCCATATATTCCCTTTCACGGAGAAAAAAATCAGAGAGAAAGTTTCATCGCGTTTTACAATACGGAGCCGCCGCCAAGCCCTAATCTCTCTTGGGAGGGTTGATCTGGAGTCCGTTCGGGGCTCCGGAGAGGGGGATTCGTCGCCGTCGTCATCATCAACCATCCTCCATCACCAATTTCATGATGCTCACCGCCGTGCGTGAGTAATTCCATCGTAGGCTTGGTGGACGGTGATGGGTTGGATGTGATTTACCATGTAATCAAGTTAGTTTTGTTAGGGTTTGATCCCTAGTATCCAGTATGTTCTGAGATTGATGTTGCTATGACTTTGCTCTGCTTAATGCTTGTCACTAGGGCCCGAGTGCCATGATTTCAGATCTGAACCTATTATGTTTTCATGAATATATGTGAGTTCTTGGTCCTGTCTTGCAAGTCTATAGTCACCTATTATGCGTTATGATCCGACAACCCCGAAGTGACAATAATCGGGATACTTCTCGGTGATGAACGTAGTTTGAGGAGTTCATGTATTCACTAAGTGCTAATGCTTTGGTCCGGTTATCTATTAAAAGGAGGCCTTAATATCGCTTAGTTTCCATTTGGACCCTGCTGCCATGGGAGGATAGGACAAAAGATTTCATGCAAGTGCTTTTCCATAAGCATGTATCACTATATTCGGAATACATGCCTACATTACATTGATGAATTGGAGATGGTTCTGTGTCACTCTATGTTATAACTATTACAAGAGGAATCGATCCGACATAATTATCCATCACTGATCCAATGCCTACGTGCTTTTCACATATTTTGCTTTTCTTATTTACTTTTCCATTGTGACTGTTACATTTACTACAAAACTTCTACCGTTACATTGATCCCTGTTACCATTACTATCATACTACTTTGCTACTAAATACTTTGCTGCAGATACTAAGTTATCTAGGTGTGGTTGAATTGACAACTCAACTGCTAATACTTGAGAATATTCTTTGGCTCCCCTTGTGCCGAATCAATAAATTTGGGTTGAATACTCTACCCTCGAAAACTGTTGTGGTTCCCTATACTTGTGGGTTATCACCGGCCGTCCCCGGAATAGTCGGATCCGATTTGAGGACCTCAGCAGTTAGCTTCGGGACTTCGGTAGGCTGCTCGGGGACTGTTGTAGCCGCACCCGGCCAGGGAACTTCAGAACCCGGTCAGGGAACTTCAGAACCCGGCCCGGGGACTGCAGCAGTCGGCCCGAGGACTTCAACAACATAGCAAGCGGTGTCCGGCTCCAACCCGCCACCTCCCAACCCAACCGCCCTAGTTGCAGTGGCCGTACTGACAGTAGAAGAAGTCGCAGCTCTATCATGGGCGCAACCCATTCTCAACTTTCTAGTGAATAGAGAGCTTCCGGCTGATGAGATCTCGGCCCGGCAAGCGCAGCGCCGGGCAGAAGCCTACACAATAGTAAACAGAGAGCTTCTTAGGCGCAGTGTGACTGGAGTTTTCCAGCGATGCGTAGAACCAGAGAAAGGCAAGGCAATCCTCAAAGATATCCACCAAGGTGAAAGAGGCCACCATGCAGCCTCAAGATCACTCGTTGCCAAGGCTTTCCGCCACGGTTTCTTCTGTCCGTCTGCTTTGGAAGACGCCAAGGACTTGGTCAAGCATTGCAAGGGGTGACAGAAATTCAGCTCCAAGCAACATCTGCCGACTTCTGCTCTCAAGACCATCCCTCTCACTTGCCCCTTTGCCGTCTGGGGGATGGACATGGTGGGTCCATTCAAGATAGCACGCAGCGGCATAACTCATCTGCTGGTTGCCGTGGACAAATTCGCCAAGTGGATTGAAGCAAAGCCAATCAAGAAGTTGAATGGGCCGACTGTTGTGACCTTCATCGCATATATCACCGTCCGGTACGGCATACCACATAGCATCATCACGGACAACGACACAAATTTTGCCAAATGAGCATTGGCCTGTTTTTGCGCGACGCGGGACATCTGATTGGACATAGCGTGTGTTGCCCATCCGCAGTCAAACGGCCAAGTCAAGCGAGCAAACAGCCTCATCCTCTCCGACATCAAGCCCCGACTGGTCGAGCCACTGGAGCGCTCGGCCGGCTGCTGGATCGACGAGCTGTCGGCCGTGCTCTGGAGCCTGTGCACCACTCTGAACAAATAAACCGGCTTCACTCCTTTCTTCCTTGTGTACGGGGCCGAGGCTGTCATCCCAACCAACATCAAGTTTAAATCACCTCGTGTCACCCTGTACACGAAAGTGGAGGCGAAGGAAGCATGAGAAGATGGTGTCGATCTGGTGGAAGAGGGCTGGCTATTGGCACTCAGCCGGTCCGCCATCTACCAGCGGAGCCTGCACCGCTACCACAGTCGGAAGGTCAAGCCAAGATCCTTCCAAGAGGGTGACCTTGTGCTCCGGCTGATCCAGTGAACAGCCGGCCAGCACAAGCTCTTGGCCCCTTGGGAAGGCCCCTTCTTCATCAACAAAGCCTTGGGCAACGACTCCTACTACTTGATCGATGCACAGAAGCCAAGGGCCCACAAGAGGGACGACTTCGGCAAGGAATCAGAGCGCCCATGGAATGCAAACCTCCTTCAAAGGATACCACGCCTTGACGAACTCCAAGGCCCGCCGTGCGCCTACCCGGGCCGAGGAGCCTTTCAACGCCTCAAAGCGGCCAACAGCCGCATCCAACCAGTCGCAAGTCCGACTGGGGTACGCGGAGCTTGGACATCATATCAGTGGGTAGAGATCACCTGGGCTCTAACACGCTGCAGCCGGCGGAGCATCCGATGAGCCGGCTGGAGATGAGCCTGGATGGTAGGAAGCTGCTCGTCAAGCGACCGAGGGGCGTTGGGCGCGATCTCCGTACCAACCTGCCTTCACTCATCACGGTGAGCTTCGAGCCAGGGAAGTACTCTGCGCAGGAAGGAAAATGAAGTATGAAGCTGGAAGCCGGATCATATAACAATCGGCAGATGAAAGAAAGAAGAAGACTACTCACTGTCGACCATGTCCTTGATCCGGCTGTAGCAGTCATTCAACACCCTCTCCGTATCGGCCCAGTTCGAGCACTGAGTCTCGAACTCGGCCTAGAGACTGCCTCGTTATACTTTGCCTTCCGGAGGGCCGCCTTGTGACGAGCCGCTTGGTCAGCCAGCTCCTTGACCAGACAGTCCCGCTCCTTGGCCACCTTGCTGCACTCCTCCTCCTTGGTGCACAGCGTGGTTTGGGCTTCGCCCAGCTGCTGCTGCAAGGTGGCATTGGCTTCTACAAAGAAAAGAAAGAAAAGACAGTCAACAATCAACAAAGAAGGCAAGAAGTTGCCGGGGAGATCCGGCTCAGCAGTCGACCCAAATCTTGGGGACTACACCCGGCGGGTGCACTGACGTGCCCCCGCGCGCGAGAGAGAAGGCGAAGTACTTACTCTGGCTCTCGATCAAATTAGCGGTCCGCTGGGCCAGCTCCTGGACCTGGTAGTTGAAGGTGGCCGCATGGATGTTGTGATAATCCTGCAACGAAGACAACAGAAGAGAAAACAAGTCAGCACTCGATCCTACTTGAAAGTTCCAGGCCGCCTGCCCTGCAGCCGGCCCAGAACTCGGGGACTACACCCAGTGGGTGCACTGACGTGCCCCCACGGAAGGTTACAAGAATAAAAAACAAGAAACATACCAGGACGGCCGCTCACGTTGCCAGGAACTCCTACGTATAATGCTGGAGAGCGGTGGCCTGAGCCTGGAGCCGGACCCGGACGTCCTACGCGGCCGTGTTCAGAACAACCGTTCCGCCCCCAGGTGTCCACTCCGGCGGAGCAGCACTGGTGGCCTGGTACATCTCCAACGTATCTATAATTTTTGTTTGTTCCATGCTATTATATTACCCCTTTTGGATGTTTATGGGCTTTATTTTACACATTTATATCATTTTTGGGACGAACCTACTAACCGGAGGCCCAACCCGTATTGCTGTTTTTTTTGCCTATTTTGGTATTTGGAAGAAAAGGAATATCAAATGGAGTCTAAACGGAATGAAACCTTCAGGATCGTGATTTTTGCAACGAACGTGATCCAGAGGACTTGGAGTGCAAGCCAAGAAGGAGCCGAGGCGGCCACGAGGGTGGAGGGCGCGCCCACCCCTACAGGGCGCGCCCCCCTATCTCGTGGGCCCCTCGGGAGGCCACCGACCTACTTCTTCCTCCTATATATACCCACGTACCCCGAAAACATCTGGGGAGCCAACAAAAAACAATTTCCACCATCGTAACCTTCTGTATCCGCGATATCCCATCTTGGAGCCTTTGCCGGCGCTCCGCCAGAGGGGGAATCGACCATGGAGGGCTTCTACATCAACACCATAGCCCCTCCGATGAGTTGTGAGTAGTTTACCACATACCTTCGGGTCCATAGTTATTAGCTAGGTGGCTTCTTCTCTCTTTTTTGATCTCAATACCATGTTCTCCCCCTCTCTTGTGGAGATCTATTCGATGTAACTCTTTTTGCAGTGTGTTTGTAAATGAATTGTTGGTTTATGATCGAGTTTATCTATGAGAAATATTTGAATCTCCTCTGAATTCTTTTATGTATGATTGAGTTATCTTTGCAAGTCTCTTCAAATTATCAGTTTTGTTTGGCCTACTAGATTGATCTTTCTTGCCATGGGAGAAGTGCTTTGCTTTAGGTTCAATCTTGCGGTGTGCTTACCCAGTTACAATAGGGGTTGCAAGGCACGTATTGTATTGTTGGCATCGAGGATAAAAAGATGGGGTTTATATCATATTGCATGAGTTTATCCCTCTACATCATGTCATATTTCTTAATGCATTACTCTGTTCTTCTAAACTTAATACTCTAGATGCATGCTGGATAGCGGTCGATGTGTGGAGTAATAGTAGTAGATGCAGGCAGGAGTCGGTCTACTTGTCGCCGACGTGATGACTATATACATGATCATGCCTAGTTAATCTCATAATTATTCGCTTTTCTATCGATTGCTCGACAGTAATTTGTTCACCCACCTTAATACTTATGCTATCTTGAGAGAAGCCACTAGTGAAACCTATGGCCCCCGGGTCTATCTTTTATCATATAAGCTTTCGATCTACTTTTATTTGCATCTTTAATTTTCCAATCTATGTTATAAAATAACAAAAATATATTTATCTTATCATACTATCTCTATCAGATCTCACTTTCGCAAGTGGCTGTGAAGGGATTGACAACCCCTTTATTGCATTGGTTGCGAGTTCTTTGTTTGTCTATGTAGGTGCGTGGGACTTTTGAGGAGCCTCCTACTGGATTGATACCTTGGTTCTCAAAAAATCTGGGAGATACTTATGCTACTATTGCTGCATCACCCTTTCCTCTTCAAGGAAAACCAACGCAACCTCAAGACGTAGCATGGCCTCCACATCTGGGGACGACGAGCTCGCGGCCGCAAACCCCTGATGTCATGGCGCCGAAGCCTCTTTCGCTGCACCCCGGGGTGCCGGAGTGCGGACCACGGGGGTCGCCCCCACCACCAACTCGTCACCAACCGGCGGCGCCGGTGGTACGTTAGGCTGGTTGCTTTGGTCCTTGGCAGTCGGTGCTGGCGGGGGCATCTCCGCCCCCAGGATGATGACGTCGCCCCCTCCCTTCTCCATGATCGGCTGGTTGTTGACGGCTCCTCCAGTCGACGTCGGGATCTCGGGTGTGGGTTGCGTAGCGCACAGGGGGATGACAAGTCATGGAGTCCGGCCGCATGCGGCCTCTTCCGCTTGCGTCCTGTGGGCCGCGGATCTCGGCCGCAGCATCCATTTGGGCCTTGGCTGCAGCGTCGGCATGGGCTTAGCGGCTGCGTCGGCCTCCTCCTGTGCCGCCTCCGCCCTTTGCCGCTCTGACTCGTCCCGCTCTTCGGGCGCCTCCCGGGTGTTCTTCTCCATCGCCGCCTGGAGCTCGGCGCGCGGGTCCACGCGGCGGGTGTTGGCGGAGCCCTCCGCCGTCCCGATTATAGAGGCGGTGTCGGACCGCTCAAGAGAGAGCGGGGCCCTATTGAAGCAAAATAAAAAGGAAATTCAGAAAGAAGTTGCAAGAAAAAAGGAGAGAGGACGCGAGAGGAATCAAACACTTACGTAGACACCATCAGGGGCTGCTTCACGGTCTTCTGAAACCGGGCCGCCTTCGCGGCGGCCTCCTCCCGCCTGGTCGGTGCCATCGAGATCTTGGGTTTCTTCAGTCGGTTGCTGTACAGCAGCGAGCCGGCTAGGTGTTTTGGTGCGCTGCCTAGGCAGTCGGTGCAGCTGATGTGCTCGGGCCCACCTTTTTGGTGACCGGCGGACGACGCGACTCGTTCTCCTCCTCATCATTGTCTGGCCAGTCATCGAGGTCGCCTCCACCTCCGAAGCCGCGTGCTCTGCCACCACCACCCATAGCATTGTCTTCTTTCAGGGCGGCCGCCCCCAAGTCGGGGTCATCCGCGTCACTCATCGACCAGTCGGGCAGGTACTCGTGGCCTAGCTCCAGGGCATCAGCTACCGACTGGGTTGTGAAGATCTGCATCATGACCGACTGATCAGGTGGCAAGGAAGAACCTGGCAAATGAAGAGAAAAAAGAGTTGAGGACTCACCGCGGGAGGCGTGTGCGCATGGGAGTATGGCTGCTTGCTGAACTGCCACTCCGCCTCCGGGAGTTTGCAGTTCGAGATCTAGTTCACCAGATGGGCCACCTCTGCGCCCGGCATCTCCCTAGCACACATCCGGGGCAGGTCTCGATGCCAGGTCATTTAGCTGATCATTTGAGGTGGGCCTTGAAGAGGGAGCACTCGGTGCAACACAAAGGCGGTCAACAGGTCCGACCCCTTGAGGCCCTCTGCCTCTGTCATCACCTTAAGATGGGAAATGGCGGCAGAGGAGGCGGCCGGACAGCATCTTCGGTCAAAATGCCCAATTAGTGCAGCGCTCAGCCGTCGGGATGGCTACAAAAGCCCGCAGGTTGACGAAGTCCGTCGTCGGGTGGGCGTTCATAATGTAGAAATAAGATTTTTTCCACAGCTTGACCAAGTGTGTCAAGCTGATGGCCGTGAAGCAGTTCTCGGCGCCTAGACATCGCACCGCGACGAAGGCTCCACACTGAGCCGCCTTCCCCTTGGCGGCAGTGCCGAGTTTGGTATAGAAGAACTCCCCCAGAGCTAGAGGGTGGGGAGAATGCCGTGGTAACCCTCGCAGAGAGTAACAAAGGCTGGTAGCAGCACCACCGTGTTCGGCGTAAGGTGGTGCGGCTGGAGTCGATATAACTGAAGGAAGGAGCGGAATAAGCTGCTCGCTGGCAGGCTCAAGCCGCGAAGGAAATGCGACCAGAAGACGACAAGTTCGCCATCCTCCAGCACCGGCGAGATCTCCCTCTTGGGCGGCATGCGCACCTGTATGTAGCCCTCGCCGGGCAGCCACCGCGTTTGGCGGATGAAGTCTAGGTGATCCTCATGGACGTTGGAGCCATCCCGAGCAACGGCGCTTGCTTGCTCGCGTGCCATGTGAGTTCGGAGCCCGACGGAGGCACGACGCGACAACAAAACGCGCAAGTCCCCGACGGAGCAGCGACACTGCAGTGTGGACGGGCTCAACGACGGCTAGCTGCGGCGGCAGCAGAGAAAAGAAAAGGGAGATGGTTAAGGGAGAGGAGGGCGCGCGTACGTCTGCCGCTCCCCTCCTCCCCGTACTTATAGCCCTGGCAGCGGAGCCTAGGGGGGTGGGGCGTGGGAGTCGTGAGCTTAACTGCACGCATGACTCCACGGGAATGGCACGTAGTAACGACACGTAGTAACTGCGCCCCAGAATCCCAGCCATTTGCCTCGGCCACAGTGGATCTGCGCACGTGCCGAGGCCCGGTAATGGTGGGCCCCAGCCTATAGCAACGACCCATTGCGCGCGTGGGCTGGCTGGCGCCGTGTGGCGCGCGGTCAGTGGGCGGCCGGCTCGGCGCCCGGCAAACGTGCCACCTAGCTCCCTCTTGTGCATTTCAAAACGACTAGGCAGCATGCTTGATCGTGGCTGACTCCTATGAAAGTGCGTTATGTCGACTAGAGGGGGGGTGAATAGGCGATTTTTATGAATTCTTCACTGAGGAATTTGCCGCTGAGGAAATTCCTTAGCGAAGAACTATTAGCAGCGGAATAAGTACTCAGAAGTAAGCATGACAGATTACAAGCATGGTCATCATGATGAAGTGAGGACTAGCACAGAGTACAGAAAGCGTAATCACAGGATAACACAAGATGAAGACAAACAGACTAAAGAAATTGAACTGAGGAAATTGAGAAAGTCTTCAGTCAAAGTCTTCAGACACAGATATGAACAAACACTCAACACAGTAATGAGGAAATGAAAGGGTTGAGGAAATAGAACCAGTAGGTTGGTGAAGACAATGATTTGGTAGACCAGTTCCAACTGCTGTCTCGGTTGTACGTCTGGTTGGAGCAGCTGAGTATTGAAACTCGAGGACACGCAGTCCCGGACACCCAGTCTCTGAGCACGCAGCTCAGGACACCCAGTCCTCATCGTATTCTCCTTGAACTAAGATCACACAGATCCCGTCCAATCACTCGTGGTAAGTCTTCAGGCGACTTCCAAACCTTCACAGACTTGGTCACTCGGCGATCCACAATTCCTCTTGGATGCTTTAGACCTTGACGCCTAACCGTCTGGAAGAAGCACAGTCTTCAAAGGTAACAAGCGTCGGATCCATGCAGGATCAATTTCTTCAGTGATGCTCAATCACTTTGGGGTTTGTAGGTGTTTGGGTTTGGGATTTTCCTCACTTGATGATTTTCGCTCAAAGTCCTCGGAGGATGGGTTGCTCTCCAATGACAAGTGTCAAGTTCTCTCGGAGCAGCCAACCAGCTAGTGGTAGTAGGGGGCAGCTATTTATAGCCTAGGGAGCAGCCCGACATGATAAGACATAAATGCCCTTCAATGATATGACCGTTAGGTGGATAAGATATTTTGGGACAGCTGGTGCGCAGCACATCAACGGTCAGAAATTTGACTCTCAAATTCCTCAGGGCTATCATGTTCCTCACCATGTAGGTAATTCGCACTGGCGAATTCCTAACTCCTCAGTCAGAACAAATTCATCAGTGACCAGAAGAACTTTGTCTCTGTTACTGAAGAAAGTGACTAAACTGTATGAGATTTCCAAAGGCTTCACTCGAAGGGATTGGTAGGTGTAGGATTTTGTGTTGAGCATCACATGGAAATTTTTCCTTAGTATTTCCTCGACCCCCTTTAATAGTACGGTGTTTCCTATGACTCAAGAAAGAGAAAATGAAACTATGAAAACAAAAGTCTTCATGCTTCATGTTCTAGAAATGAATACCAAGTCTTCAAGGTCACACCAATTTCTTCACTTTCAAAGTCTTCAGAAAGTCTTCAGAATATCAAAGTCTTCAGTTGAAGAACTTCATTTTTAGGGGTCGACTTTCTCTGTAAATATCAAACTCCTCATAGACTTATAGACCTGTGTACACTCACAAACGCATTAGTCCCTTAACCTATAAGTCTTCAATACACCAAAATCACAAAGGGGCACTAGATGCACTTACAATCTCCCCCTTTTTGGTGATTGATGACAACATAGGTTAAGTTTTCAATGGGGATAAATATATGAAGTGTATACACTGATATTGAGGAATTTGATTACAAGATATAGTAGAACTCCCCCTGAAGATGTGCATAGTGAGGAATTTGCTTTTGAGGCAATGCACATTGGAAGAGTTGAATCATGGAGATCTCCCCCTATATCTTGTAATCCATACACGCATTTGATATATAATATGAAGAACTTGAAATGCATGATGAAATATGGTGCCTGATGGGGTTCAGCATGCGTGCAAAGTCATTAACGAGGAATAAGCATGCAGAGCATAATGTAACAAAAGTATCGGCGCACCATCAGGTTTAAGATTACAACTCGATCCAAATAAAAGTTTCAGAAGAACGAGAGTTGTAACTTAAAAATGCCCTTAATATAGACCCGCTTGAAGACTAACTCAGATTTCTCCCCCTTTGTCATCAAATGACCAAAAGGATTGAAACTGAGGACTAATGCCCCTGAAGAATTTCAAGTCGATGGAGGAGCGCCAGTGTTGTCGGGGTTGGTTGTTGGAGCAGGGCCTGCCAGAGTGTCGTCCAAATCTTCATATTCATCAGTGTCACGCGATGAAGAATAAGAACTGGCCAACAAGGAAGGAACTTTGACCTTCTTGAATTTCTTCAGTGGAGGTGCAGACCAGTCAAATTCTTCCTGGAGACCCATAGTCTTCAGATCAGCAGCGCTGTAGACATGAGAGAGAACAGCCCAGGTGCGGTTGAAGGTTTCATGGAGGTAGTAGTGGTTCTTCTTCACTGCATTGTGTGTTGAGGTCATGTTGTGAAGAATTGAACCAAACTGACGCTTGACCCATTTATGATTGCGATCAACCTTCTGATGAAGACTGAGGAGTAACTCACGGTCAGTCATCGCCCTGGGTGCTTTGGCTTGAGGATTTGGCTTGGCTGAGGTATTTGCAGCAGAGTCATGTGTGGCAGAATCGTCATTGGTAGAGTAAGATGCAGCCTTGCGAAATTGACCATCCAATGGACGAATGCCTTCATCGATCACAGCAGCGGCCTTGCCTTTGTCATCAGCTGATGAAACGGTCCGTTTGAGGACTTCAATGGGAGGCAAGTAGCTACCATGGTTCAGAGTGTCAGCTTTGTAATTCATTGAAGATCTTGCCCTGATGAATCTCATAATCCAAGGAGCATAGGGCTTCAGCTCAAATGGTGACATAGCAATATTGGCCAGAGTCCTCATGAAGAAATCATGTAAGTTTACGGGAACGCCATGAATGATGTTGAAAAGCATATTCTTCGTGATGCCAATGACTTCTTCATCATTTGAGTCGTGGCCTTTGATGGGACTCATTGTCTTCGTCAGAATTCGATAGACAGTCCGAGGCACATAGAGTAATTCCTTGACGAGGAATTTGGTTCTTGGGGCCTGCCTTGGCTTCAATGGCTTCATTAGCACTTGGATATAGTGATTTGAAAGTTCTGGTTCGTTGTAGATACAACGAGCATCATCAAGTGGAGGACTGAGTGGTAGAGCACGAAGCAATTCAGTTGCAGGTGCCTTGTAGTGAGTATTTTCAGACATCCAGTCTAATACCCATGAGTTCACGTCTTCAGCATCTCTGGTGATGTGCAGAGTTGCATAGAATTGAAGAATGAATTCTTCATTCCAGTCGCAGATATCAATGCAGAAATTCAGAAGTCCTGCATCATGAAGAACACTGAGGACTGGCACAAAGCCGGGCAGAGACTCCATGTCCACATGAGGAATATGTGCATGATCAAAGACTTTGTCTTTGTTGAAGAGTACTGAGGAATAGAAATTGGCTTGGCTGGCAGTCCAGAAACGCCTCTTCCTTATGCGAGCAGAATCATATGGATTGTAATCAGTGAAGAATACATGCTCGGCAAAGAAATCTTCAGCCTTGAACTTCTGTTTGCTTGAGAATGGATTCTTTTGCTTTGGCAGAGGGATGTCAGTGAGTTGCATCACCACCTCAGGAATCGCAAGCTCAGGTTCTTCAGGTTGAGGAATTTCTTGTTCCTCAATAGGTGTAGTCTGAGGATCAGCAGCAGCAGGTTCATCAGCACTAGTGGCTGGAATTTCTTCATGCACTGAGAGAGTGGGATGAGTTTCTTCAGAGCCCATTTGAACTGTTAGTGCAGGGGACTAAGGTATCTGGTGGAGCAGGGTGAAGAGAGGAGTATTGGGATGCTGACTTTCCCAAAAGTCATCATTCATCACAGGTGTGGTGCACCCAATATCCACATCTTCATCTTCAATTTCCTCAACACCTGCCTCTTCAGCTGTGAACTGAGGCATAGGTGAGGAAATGACTGGCGTTGAAGGGATTGCGTCCACTTCAATTTCTTCATCAATCTGCTCTGACGAAGCAGCAGAATGATGTTTTTTATCAGATCCGATGGGGATCTCATAGTCTTCTCCAAAAGGAACAAGGTCCTTTGACGGCATGGAGGAAATTGGAACAGCATCAATTGGATTTTCAAGTGAGCTGGTCATTGGCTTCATTTTCTTCGCAGCCGAAGAATTGGACACAGCTGATGCCTTCCTTTTCTTCACTGCAGCTCGCTCTGCAGCCTTGGTCTTCTTTACATCGAATACACATGGAAGAATTGGAGTTGGTGTAGGTGCAGATGGAGCTGAGGAATCTGGTTGATTTTCTTCAGGCGCAACTGATGTAGTTGCCCTGACTTCTTCAGTTTCTTCAAGCACACCACTAGTGGATGCCCTGGCAATTTCTTCAGCAGCTGGAGCTTGCACATTTTGTTAGCACCTTTAGGATTGACAAAACCTTCTGGTTGCATCATATACAACTCTTCTTTAAGAAAACCATTAAGGAATGCTGTTTTGACATCCATTTTCCAGATTTCATAAAATGTGGCAATTGCTAACATGATTCGTACAGACTTAAGCATCGCTACAGTTGAGAAAATCTCATTGTAGTCAACACCTTGAACTTGTCGAAAACCATTTTGCGACAAGTCGAGCTTTGTAGATAGTAAAACTACTATAAACGTCCGTCTTCCTCTTGAAGATCCATTTATTTTCTATGGCTTGCCGATCATCGGGCAAGTCCACCAAAGTCCACACTTTGTTCTCATACATGGATCCTATCTCAGATTTCATGGCCTCCAACCATTTCACGGAATCTGGGCTCATCATTGCTTCCTCATAGTTCGTAGGTTTATCATGGTCTAGTAACATGACTTCCAGAACAGGATTACCACACCATTCTGGTGCGGACCGTACTCTGGAAGACCTAAGAGGTTCTGTAGTAACTTGATCTGAAGTTTCATGATCATCATCATTAGATTCCTCACTAATTGGTGTAGAAATCACTGGAACTAATTTCTATGATGAACTACTTTCCAGTTCGGGAGAAGGTACAATTACCTTATCAAGCTCTACTTTCCTCCCACTCACTTCTTTCGAGAGAAATTCCTTCTCTAGAAAGGATCCATCTTAGCAATGAATATCTTGCCATCGGATCTGTGATAGATGGTGTACCCAACAGTTTCCTTTGGGTATTCTATGAAGACACACTTCTCCGATTTGGGTTCGAGCTTATCAGGTTGAAACTTTTTCACATAAGCATTGCAACTCCAAACTTTAAGAAACGACAGCATAGGTTTATTGCTAAACCATAGTTCATACGGTGTCGTCTCAACGGATTTTGATGGTGCCCTATTTAAATTGAATGCAGCTGTCTCTAATGCATAATCCCAAAACAATAGTGGTAAATCGGTAAGATACATCATAGATTGCACCATATCCAATAAAGTGCGGTTATGACGTTCGGACACACTGTTATGCTGTGGTGTTCCAGGTGGCATGAGTTTGTGAAACTATTCCACATTATTTTAACTGAAGGCCAAACTCGTAACTCAAATATTCATCTCCACAATCAGATCGCAGAAACTTTATTTTTTTGTTATGATGATTTTCCACTTCACTCTGAAATTCTTTGAACCTTTCAACTATTTCAGACTTATGTTTCATCAAGTAGATATACCCATATCTGCTCAAATCATCTGTGAAGGCGAGAAAATAATGATACCCGTCACGAGCCTTAATACTCATTGGTCTGGATACATCAGTATGTATTATTTCCAACAAGTCAGTAGCTCGTTCCATTGTTCTGGAGAACGGACTTTTAGTCATCTTGCCCAAAAGGCACGGTTCGCAAGCATCAAATGATTCATAACCAAGTGATTCCTAAAATCCATCTTTTACGGAGTTTCTTCATGCGCTTTACACCGATATGACCCAAACGGCAGAGCCACAAATAAGTTGCACTATCATTATTAACTTTGCATCTTTTGGCATCGATATTATGAATATGTGTATCATTACGATCGAGATCCAACAAACTATTTTCATTGGGTGTATGACCATTGAAGGTTTTATTCATATAAACAGAACAGCAATTATTCTCTGACTTTTAAATGAATAACCATATTGTAATAAACATGATCAAATCATATTTATGCTCAACGCAAACGCCAACTAACATTTATTTATATTTAACACTAAACCCAAAAGTATAGGGAGTGTGTGATGATGATCATATCAATCTTGGAACTATTTCCAACACTCATCGTCACTTCCCCTCAAGTAGTCTCTGTTTATTATGTAACTCCTGTTTCGAGTTACTAATCTTAGCAATCGAACAAGTATCAAATACTCATGGGCTACTATAAACACTAGTAAGGCACACATCAATAACCTGTATATCAAATATACCCTTGTTGGTCGCCGCGTCTTT
This sequence comes from Triticum aestivum, assembly GCF_018294505.1. Taxonomy (NCBI): domain Eukaryota; kingdom Viridiplantae; phylum Streptophyta; class Magnoliopsida; order Poales; family Poaceae; genus Triticum; species Triticum aestivum. The sequence goes on along the minus strand of NW_025225098.1, from coordinate 351,794 downwards.
GGTTTACCTGCGATCCATGGTGAGTGTAAGCGTGCCCTGCAGCGTTAACCGTACCCACAGGCTGCCGTTGTTGGGGATGTCAGCAGGGCTTGGTGGTGGTTCGAAGGAGTGCTCGGCCTCTTGTATCTCCAGCACCCAGCCTGGCGTGGGGGATCGGCTGGGGCCTTCTCCTAGTGCGTGCCTTGGATCCATCGCGACAGGAACGTAGGCTTTTGGGATGCTTGCACCAGGGGTGCCGTCCGGCCGCCTAACGCTCCCGCTCACTTCTACCATCCTCTGGTCCTGTTGTCCAGGGGCCGGCACTCCAATCCGGCCTCTGGTGATGTCGTCCGAAGCAGCCCTGTGCCGAGGGGCATGTTTGGGGTGGCGCGGGCTGCTCCACAAGGCTGGTCGGCGCTGAGAGGCTCTATGTGGCCCCTAGGGGAAGGCACGTGGCTGTGTCGGGGATGAGTGCATGCCCCCACCATCGGCTGTGACGTGGGGAGGGTGCAGAACAGCGCCACACCCCTGCACACCGCATCCAGCAGCTCAGCGACCCGTTCTAGCAGGGCGTCGCGACCGCTCTCAAGCAGCCTGCACCGCAGAAGCTCACGGGCTACGACGACCGCCGCTGCGGCGCGGTGCTAGAGGAGAAGGTTGCGCCGGGTGCCCCCCGTGTCCGGTCACCCCTGGCGGAACGCAGGCCGCGAGCAGGGCAGAGTGGAGGTCTTCTTCGCCGGTGGGTGCTACCGAGGAGGTCTAGACGACCTAGTGCTCGACGTGTGCTCTCGAGGTGTCGGCCATGGCATCGGTGGAGCGGAGGAGTACTAGTCGATGGAAGAGGAGATCCGACGCACCCCTACCTGGCGCGCCAAATGTCGGATTTCGGGGTCCAGCAACTCGTGAGAGGTTAGAACACTGGGATGAGTGTGGAGATCTCAACCTGCCCAGCCTGTCTACTCGCGATCCTCCCTAGCATAGCACGAAGAGCTCACAGAGACACAAAGACATAGAGATTTATACTGGTTTGGGCCACCGTTGTGGTGTAATACCCTACTCCAGTGTGGTGCGGTGGATTGCCTCGAGGGGCTTATGGGTGAACTAGTTAGAAGGATGAACAAGCCTCAGGAGGTGAGGTGTTCTTGAGCTGGTGTGATCCTCGAGGTGGAATCTCTCTTCCTCTATGGTGGTGGCTAAGCCCTATGTATAGCTGCCTTGGTCCTCTTCCCAAATATGAGTGGGAAGGGATTCCACGAAGGCGGGATTTGAAAGGGGACAAGTAGTATAGTATATCCTGACAAAAGTAGTCTTCGCCTGCAAAAAGCCTCTAGTCGTGATGCTGAGGTGGGCACGGTGATGACCTCTGTCCTGCCGTCCTGGCGGTCTTGGTCTTGTTGCACCAGAATGGAAACCTTTGGTTGATTCCTCGGGACTCAGCGCCAGCGGCTTGCCTCCCATGCACCAAAGAGGAAACCTGTGCTCTGCGCCCGCCTGGCACCTGTCATGGCTCACGTCATCTGAGCCTCATTAGGTAGTTGCATAGATCACTCCGCCCCTCAGGAGCCCTCCTCAGGAGGCCAACTCCTGTGGAGGTCTTGGCGTCGTCCGCCTCGCGAGGTTTGACCCCTCGCGAGGGTCTTGCTGTGTTGACATCGAAGCTGGGCCGTAACAGGCCACCGATGGAGCCACGTGGTGGGCCGCAGGCAGGCAGGACTTGATGCCCCCAAGTCCAGGACGTCGACACACACACACACACAGAAATATATATATATATATATAGCCAAATGAGGCGCCCAAGTAGCAGGAAAGGCAGGGGAGGGTGGCGCCCACCCCCTTTCCTTACTCCCATGAGAGGGAAAGGCGGGAGGGGCTAGCCCTCCCCCTTTCCTTCCCTTAGGGCCTGCTGTGCAAAGAAGGGGTGCACCAGGAGCTGGTCCTTTTACCCCTTTGGCATATTAGGCCCATATCTTTGTCGGGGGTGTCCGAAACTCCTTTTCGATGACCCGATAAGTACCCGGTACACACCAAAACACTTCCACTGTCCGAATACCATCGTCCTCTATATCAATATTTACCTCTAGAGCATTTCGAGACTCCTCGTCATGTCCATGATATCATCCGGGACTCCGAACAACATTCTGTCACCAAATCACATAACTCATATAACACTATATCGTCAATGAACGTTAAGCGTGCGTACCCTACGGGTTCAAGAACTATGTAGACATGAGCGAGACACCTCTCCGGTCAATAACCAATAGTACAACTTTGATGGCCATATTGGCTCCTACATATTCTATGAAGAGCTTAATTGGTCGAACCGTTATGACAACATACGCAATTCCCTTTTCCATCGGTATGTTACTTGCCCGAGATTCGATTGTCGGTATCTTCATACCTAGTTCAATATCTTTACCGGCATGTCTCTTTACTCGTTTTGTAATACATCATCTTGTGACTAACTCCTTAGTCATTTGCTTGCAAGCTTGTGATGTGTATTACTGAGAGGGCCCAGAGATACCTCTCCAACACTCAGAGTGACAAATCCTAATCTCGATCTATGCCAACTCAACAAACACCTTCGGAGATACCTGTAGAGCATATTTATGATCATCCGATTATGTTGTGACATTTGATAGCACATAAGGTATTCCTCTGGTATCCTAGAGTTGCATAATCTCATAGTCGAAGGAATATGTATTTGACATGAAGAAAGAAATAGGAATAAAACAAAATGATCATTATGCTAAGCTAACGGATGGGTCTTGTCCATCACATCATTATCCTAATGATGTGATCCTATTCTCAAATGAAAACTCATGTCCATGCTTAGGAAGTTTTAACTGTTGGATTCTGGGGTCCGCAGACCAAAGAAAGGTTCGAACTTAGGGGCGTGTGCAAAGAACTCGACCTCTCAAGCCAATCGACCCGATGCTCTCACGACCTAGCTCGATGAACAGGAAGAAAAAGGACGTGGTAGTTTACCAGGTTCGGGGCACCTTGCGGTGTAAAACCCTACTCCTACTTTGTGGTGAACTAGTACAAGTGGAAGAACACTCAGGAGGCTTGTTCTTGTGATGAGCCTGATGATTCGATCTCTCGAGGAATCAATGATCAGATCCCTTCTACAGTGGTGGCTAGGCTATATTTATAGTGGCCTTGGTCCTCTTCCCCCAAAACTTAGGCGGGAAGGGATCCCACAATGACCAATTTTGAAAGGGGACAAGTAGTACATCTGATCCTTACGAAAGGTGGTCTTCACCTGCAGAGCTTCTGATCGTGACATCATGGTGGGCTCGGCGATGACATCCATCCTGCCATTCTGGTGGTCCTGGTCTTGTTACACGCGAATGGCAACCTTTTGTTGATTCCTTGGGACTCTGCACCTGCGCTTGCCTCTTTAGCACCAAAGAGGAAACCTGCCGCACTACGCCCGCTGGCTCGCGCCTGGCCTTCGTCATCATCGCTAATGTCATTTCAGCCTCATGAGGTGAGTGCTTGCATAGAAATATATGCTCCTTCGTAGGCTGCCTAAGGACGCCGCTCCTTCGGATGTCGCCCACCTCGCGAGGCTTGGCCCCTGGCGAGGGCCTTATCTTGTCGTGGTTGAAGATGGGCCGTACCAGGCCGGCGATGGAGCCATGCCGTGTGCCGTAGGCAGGCAAGTTTGGATACCCTAGTTCCCAGAAGACCGACATTTCCATCTTTGATCAACGAGCTAGTCTAGTATAGGCTTTCTAGGGACACGGTATTTGTTTATGTGTTCACACATGTATTTAAGTTTCCGATCGATAGAATTCTAGCAAGAATAATAAACCTTTATCATGAATAAGGAAATATAGAATAACAACTTTATTATTGCCTCTAGAGCATATTTCATTGAGTCTCCCAGTTGCACTAGAGTCAATAATCTAGTTCAGATCACCATGTAATTAACACCCAACGAGTTTACTAGAGTCAATAATCTAGTTCACATCGTCATGTGATTAACAACCATAGTTCACATCACCATGTGATTAACACCCAAAGAGTTTACTAGAGTCAATAATCGAGTTCACATCATCATGTGATTAACAACCATAGTTCACATCGCCATGTGATTAACACCCAAAGAGTTTACTAGTCAATAATATAGTTCACATCATTATGTGATTAACACTCAAAGAGTTCTAAGGTATGATCATGTTTTGCTTCTGAGAGAGGTTTTAGTCAACGGGTCTGCAATATTCAGATCTGTGTGTACTTTGCAAATTTCTATGTCTACAATGCTCTCCATAGAGCTACTTCAGCTAATTGCTCCTACTTTTAATATGCATCCAGATTGGTACTCAGAGTCATCTGGATTAGTGTCAAAGCTTGCATCGCCGTAACCCTTTATGATGAACTATTTATCACCTGCATAATCAAGAAACATTTCCTTATTCCTCTAAGGATAATTTTGACTACTGTCCAGTGATCCACTCCTGGATCACTCTTGTACACCCTTGCTAGACACGTGAAAAGGCACACATTTGGTCTAGTACACAGCATGGCATGCTTTATAGAACCTATGCTGAGGCATAGGGAATGACTTCGATTCTCCCTCTATTTTTTTAATGTGGTCGGGCTTTGAGTCTTACTCAAGTTCATACTTTACAACTCAGGCAAGAACTCCTTCTTTAACTGAGCCATTTTGAACTCGTTCAAAATCTTATCAAGGTATGTACTCATTGAAAGTCTTATCAAACGTCTTGATCTATCTCTATAAATCTTGATGCCTAATATGTAAGCAGCTTCACCGAGGTCTTTTCTCTGAAAAAATTCTTATTCAAATATCCCTTTATGCTATTCGGAAATTCTACATCATTTACGATCAACAATATGTTATCACATATACTTATCAGAAATGTTGTAGTGCTCCCAGTCACTTTTTCGTAAATACATGCTTCACCGTAAGTTTGTATAAAACCATATGCTTTGGTCACCTCATCAAAGTGTATATTCCAACTCTGAGATGCTTGCACCAGTCCATAGATGGAATGTTGGAGCTTGCACACTTTGTTAGCATATTTAGGATCGACAAAACCTTCTGGTTGCATCATATACAATTCTTCTTTTAGGAATCCATTAAGGAATCCAGTTTTGACATCCATTTGCCAGATTTCATAAGCATAAAATGTGGCAATCGCAAACATGACTCGGACAGACTTTAAGCATCGCTACGGGTGAGAAAGTCTCATCGTAGTCAACCCGTTGAACTTGTCCAAAACCTTTTGGCGACAAGTTGAGCTTTTGTAGATAGCAAATTAACATCAACACCCATCTTCCTCTTGAAGATCCATTTATTCTCTCTGTCTTGCCGATCATCAGGCAAGTCCACCAAAGTCCACACTTTGTTCTCATACATGGATCCTATCTCAGATTTCATGGCCTGAAGCCGTTTGTCAGAATCTGGGCTCATCATAGCTTCTTCATAGTTTGTAGGTTCGCCTTGGTCTAAAAACATGACTTCCAGGACCGGATTACGATACCACTCTGGTGCGGATTGTGCTTTGGTTGACCTACGGCGTTCAGTAGTAACTTGATCTGAAGTTTCATGATCACTATCATTAGCTTCCTATCTAGGTCGTGTAGGCATCATGGGAACAATTTTCTGTGATGTGCTACTTTCCAATTCGAGAGAAGGTACAATTACCTCATCAAGTTCTACTTTCCTCCCACTCACTTCTTTCGAGAGAAAACTCCTTCTCTAGAAAGGACCCATACTTAGCAACAAAGAACTTCCTTTGGATTGGTGGTAGAAGGTGTACCCAGTAGTTTCTTTAGGGTATCCTATGAAAACACACTTCTCCGATTTGGGTTCAAGCTTATCAGGCTGAATCCTTTTGACATAATCATCACATCCCCAAACTTTAAGAAACGACAACTTAGGTTTCTTGCCAAACCATAGTTCATACGGTGTCGTCTCAACGGATTTAGACGGTGCCATATTTAACGTGAATGGAGCTGTCTCTAATGCATAACCCCAAAACGATAGTGGTAAATTGGTAAGAGACATGATATATCACACATATCTAATAAAGTACGGTTACAACATTCAGACACACCATTAAACTATGCTGTTCCAGGTGGCGTGAGTTGTGAAACTATTCCACGTTATTTTAAATGAAGGCCAAACTCATAACTTAAATATTCTCCTCCATGATTAGATCGTAGAAACTTTATTTTCTTGTTATGATGATTCTCCACTTCATTCCGAAGTTCTTTGAACTTTTCAAATGTTTCAGACTTGTGTTTCATCAAGTAGATATACCCATACCTACTCAAATCATCTGTGAAGGTCAGAAAATAACGATACCTGTCGCGTGCTTCAACACTCATCGGACCACATACATTGGTATGTATTATTTCCAATAAGTCATTAGCTCGCTCCATTGTTCCGGAGAACGGAGTTTTAGTCATCTTGCCCATGAGGCATGGTTCGCAAGTATCAAACGATTCGTAATCAAGTGATTCCAAAAGTCCATCCGCATGGAGTTTCTTCATGCGCTTTACAACAATATGACCTAAACGATAGTGCCACAAGTATGTTGCACTATCACTATCAACTTTGCATCTTTTGGCATCAATATTATGAATATGTGTATCACTATGATTGAGATTCAATAAACCATTAACAGTGGGTGTATGACCATAGAAGGTTTTATTCATGTAAGCAGAACAACTATTGTTATTTGACTTAAATGAATAACCGTATTGCAATAAACAAGATCAAATCATATTCATGCTCAACGCAAACACCAAATAACATTTATTTAGGTTCAACACTAACCCCGAAGGTAGAGGGAGTGTGTGATCGTGATCGTATCAACCTTGGAATCACTTCCAACACACATTACCTTGCCCTTAACTAGTCTATGTTTATTCTGCAACTCCTGTTTCGAGTTACTAATCTTAGTAGCTAACCTGTATCAAATACCTAGGGGCTACTATGAATACTAGTAAAGTGCACATCAATAACATGTATATCAAATATGCCTTTGTTAACTTTGCCATCCTTCTTATCCGCCAAATATTTGGCGCAGTTCCGCTTCCAGTGACCATTTCTTCTAAAGTAGAGGCACTCAGTTTTAGGCTTGGGTCTAGCTTTGGCTTCTTCATGGGAGCGGCAACTTGCTTGCCATTCTTCTTGAAGTTCCGTTTCTTTCCCTTGAGCTTTTTGTTGAAACTAGTGGTCTTGTTAGACATCAACACTTCATGCTCTTTCTTGATTTCTACCTTCGCTGATTTCAGCACCGCGAAGAGCTCGGGAATCCTTTTCGTAATCCCTTGCATATTACAGTTCACACAAAGTTCTAGTAGCTTGGTGAGAGTGACGAGAGAAATTTGTCAATCAGTATCTTATCTGGAAGATTAAATCCCACTTGATTGAAGGCATTGTAATACCGAAACATTCTGAGCACATGCTCACTGGCTGAGCTATTCTCCTCCATCTTGTAGGCAAAGTACTTGTTAGATGTTTCGTACCTCTCGACACGGGCATGAGTCTAAAATACCAATTTCAGCTATTGGAACATCATATGCTCTGTGGTGTTCAAAACATTTTTGCCGGTTCTAAGCCATAAAATATGGCACACTAAACTATCAAGTAGTCATCATACCTAGCTTGTCAAACGTTCATAATGTTTGCATATGCTTTTGCAATAGGTCTGTCACCTAGTGGTGCATCAAGGACATAGTTCTTCTGTGCTGCAACGAGGATAATCCTCAGATCATGGACCCAGTATGCATCATTGCTACTATCATCTTTCAACTTATTTTCCTCTAGGAACATATCAAAAATAGGGGAGCTATATTGCGAGCTATTGATCGACAACATAGATATGCAAAAACTATTAAGACTAAGTTCATGATAAATTTAAGTTCCATTAGTGAAATTACTAATGAACTCCCACTTAAATTAACATCCCTCAAGTTATTTAAGTGATACATGATCAAAATCAACTAAACCATGTCCGATCATCACGTGAGATGGGGTAGTGATCAATGGTGAACATCTCTCTATTGATCATATCTACTATATGAGTCATGTTTGATCTTTCGGTCTCCAGTGTTCCGAGACCATGTCTGTACATGCTAGGCTCATGAAGTTTAACCCAAGTATTCTGCATGTGTAAAACTATCTTACACCCGTTGTATGTGAACGTGGAGTTTATCACACCCAATCATCACGTGGTGTCTCGAAATGACAAACTGAAGCAATGGTGTATTCTCAAGGATAACACTATTATCTTGAAATTAAGTGAAGGTATCATCTTATAATGCTACCATCATTCTAAGTAAAATAAGATGCATAAAATATAAAGATCACATGCAATCAAAATATTGCCATGATATGGCCATCATCATCTTGTGCTTTTGATCTCCATCTCCAAAGCATCATCATGATCTCCATCGTGATCGGCTCGACACCTTGATCTCCATCATTGCGTTGTGGTTGTCTCGCCAACTATTGCTTCTACAACTATTGTTAACTCACAGCGATAAAGCAATCACATGGCGTTTGCATTTCATACGATAAAGAGACAACCATAATGCTCCTGCCGGTTGCAGAAAAATTTACAAACCATGATCATCTCATACAACAATGTATATCACATCATGTCTTGAACATATCACATCACAACATGCCCTGGAAAAATAGTTAGATGTCCTCTACTTTGTTTTTGCAAGTTTTACGTGGCTGCTACGGTCTTCTAGCAAGAACAGTTCTTACCTATGGCAAAAACCATAATGGTGATTCATCAAGTTTGCTGTTTTAACCTTCTTCAAGACCGGTTGCAGTCCAATTCGATTCAACTGAAGTAGGAGAAACAGACACCCGCCAGCCACCTTTATGAAAAACAAGTTGCATGTCCGTCGGTGGAACTGGTATCATGTACGTGGACATGTAAGGTTGGTCTGGGCTGCTTCATCACACAAAACAGCCAAATTAAAATAAGACATTGGTGGTAAGCAGTATGACTATAACCGCCCACAACTTCTTTGTGTTCTACTCGTGCATATCATCTACGCATAAACCCGTTTCGGATGCCACTGTTGGGAAACATTGCATGGAAAAAAAATCTACGCACACACAATATCTATCAAGGAGATGCATAGCAACGACAGGGGAGAGTGTGTCTACGTACCCTCATAGACCGGAAGAGGAAGCATTTTACAATGCGGTTGGTGTAGTCGAACTTTCTTCGCGCTCCAACCAATCTAGTACCAAACGCACGACACCTCCGTGTTCTGCACACGTTCAGCTCAGTGACATCCTCGGCCTTCTTGATCCAGCAATACGGTGAGGTAGTAGATGACTTCCGGCAGCACAATGGCATGGTGATGGTGATGTGAAGTTATCTCCGTAAGACTTCGCCTAAGCACTACGAAAATATGGCCTGTAAATGGTGGAGGGGGCCACCGCACACGGCTAGGCAATTGTCTGGTGTATGCTAGGCGCCCCCTCCCACATATATATAGGTGGGAGGGAAGGAGGAGAAGCCAAAGTAGGCGCCCAAGTAGGAGGAATCCTACTTGGAGTCCCTCCCAAGCCATGCCCCTGCCTTATATAGGTGCGGGGAAAGACTCGGGAGGGTGGCGCCCCCCTTTCCTTTCTCCCATGAGATGGAAAGGCAGGAGGGGCTAGCCCTCCCCCTTTCTTTCCCTTAGGGCATGTTGTCCAAAGAAGGGGTGCACCAGGGGCTGGTTTGTTCCCCCTTTGGCCCATTAGGCCGATATCTTTGCCGGGGTGCCCGAATCTCCTTTCCGGTGACCCTATAAGTACCCGGTGTCCGAATACCATCCTCCCATATATCAATCTTTACCTCTCGACCATTTTGAGACTCCTCTTCAAGTCCGTGATCTCATCTGGAACTCTGAACAACATTCGGTCACCAAATCACATAACTCATATAACACTATATATTCAACAAACGTTAAGCGTGCGGACCCTACGGGTTCAAGAAATATGTAGACATGAACAAGACACCTCTCCAGTCAATAACCAATACCGGAACCTGGATGCCCATATTGGCTCTTACATATAAGAATATCTTTATTGGTCAAACCATTATGACAACATACATAATTCCCTTTGTCCATTGGTATGTTACTTTCCCGAGATTCGACCGCCGGTATCTTCGTACCTAGTTCAATCATGTTACCGGCATGTATCTTTACTCGTTCTGTAATACATCATCTTATGACTAACTCCTTAGTCATTTTCTTGAAAGCTTATGATGTGTATTACCGAGAGGGCCCAGAGATACCTCTCCGAAACTCGGAGTGACAAATCCTAATCTCAATCTATGCCAACTCAACAAACAGCTTCGGAGATACCTTTAGAGCATCTTTATGATCACCCAGTTATGTTGTGACATTTGATAGCACATAAGGTATTCCCCTGGTATCCTGGAGTTGCATAATCTCGTAGTCGAAGGAATATGTATTTGACATGAAGAAATAAATAGGAATAAAACTGAATGATCATTATGCTAAGCTAACGGATGAGTCTTGTCCATCACATCATTCTCCTAATTATGTGATCCCGTTATGAAATGAAAACTCATGTCCATGGTTAGGAAACTTTAACTGTTGGATTCCGGGGTCCGCGGACCCAAGAAAGGTTCGAACTTAGGGGCGTGTACAAATAACTCAACCTTTGAAGCCAATCGACCCACTGCTCTCACGACCCAGCCCGATGAATATGAAGGAAAAGGACATGGTAGTTTACCTAGGTTCGGGCCACCTTGCGGTGTAAAACCCTAATTCTGCTTTATGGTGGATTGGCATTGCGGGGGGCTGAGGATGAACTAGTACAAGTGGAAGAACAGCCTCAGGAGGCTTGTTCTTGTGATGAGCCCGATGATTCGATCTCTCAAGGACTCGATGATCCGCTCCCTTCTATGGTGGTGGCTAGGCTATATTTATAGTGGCCTTGGTCCTCTTCCCCCTAAACTTAGGCGGGAAGGGATCCCACAACGACCAAGTTTGAAAGGGGACAAGTAGTACATCTGATCCTGACGAAAGGTTGGCTTCGCCTGCAAAGCTTTTGATCATGACATCATGGTGGGCTCGGTGATGACATCCATCCTACCATTCTGGTAGTCCAGGTCTTGTTGCACGTGAATGGCAACCTCTTGCTGATTCCTTGGGAATCTGCACCTACGCTTGCCTCTTTAGAACCAAAGAGGAAACCTGCCATACTACATATTCTATCAAGATCTTAATCGGTCGAACATGACAACATACGTAATTCTCTTTGTCCATCGGTGTGTTACTTGCCCGAGATTCGATCGTCGGTATCTTCATACCTAGTTCGATCTCATTACCGGCATATCTCTTTACTCCTTCCGTAATACACCATCTTGTGACTAACTCCATAGTCATTTGCTTGCAAGATTATGATGTGTATTACCGAGAGGGCCCAGAGATACCTCTCCGATACTCGGAGTGACAAATCCTAATCTCGATCTATGCCAATTCAATGAACACCTTTGGAAATACCTATAGAGCATCTTCATGATCACCTAGTTACATTGTGACGTTTGATAGCACACAAGGTATTCCTCTTGTATCTAGGAGTTGCATAACCTCATATTTGAAGGAATATGTATTTGACATGAAGAAAGCAATAGCAATAAAACTAAATGATCATTATGCTAAGCTAACGGATGGGTCTTGTCCATCACATCATTCTCCTAATGATGTGATCCCGTTATGAAGTGACAACTTATGTCCATGGTTAGGAAACTAACCATATTTGATCAACGAGCTAGTCTAGTAGAGGCTTACTAGGGACACAGTATTTGTTTATGTATTCACACATGTATTTATGTTTATGATCAATACAATTCTAGCATGAAAATAAACCTTTATCATGAATAAGGAAATATAAATTAACAACTTTATTATTGCCTCTAGGGCATATGTCCTTCACTTCTCCCATGCATATTTATGCACCCTCTTAAAATATTTGGTGCAAGTACTGTTGAGTCTTGTAGATGTGAGGAAGCCGGAGTGATTTAAGATTTCTCTCAAATGATCCTCATCCAAGGTCTCCCAACCTCGACGAGGATGAGAAGCACCACCACCTTGCGAATCCTTGGTAATGGCGACGAAGTGCCTTGTCCCTTGGGGAGCTGGTTTACACGAGAGGAGATTGTAACTGCAGGGCTTTGTCCCTTCGGACAGGATGTTCGGCGGGCACGCACTAGTGCAACTTATATTTGGGATTATTAGGGAGCTGGCAGGTGGTTCATTGTACAACACTTTTGCATCAATCCATTAGCCCGGAATTAAAGAACGCACTACATTACATCGCCTGGGATTAGTTTGTTTTGCCGGCACATGGACCAACGCAGATGAGCGGACATCGTCACCCTTTTTTTAGCACGACTTCGACAACTACGTGTGTGACGTGTGTGCATGCAAATCTTGCGTGACCAATCCATGCGAGGCAGAGTGGTAAGCTGTAAAACTACAGCCTGCATGTTGTAGCGATGTCATCCACATGCACACTAAAGGCCAATTCCTACTCCATGGTGCATCGTTTGGCACGAACATTCCTTGGAGATCGTGCTGCAACTAACGTACTCCACAACGTGCTTCCCTTCCCCTTCCTATTCCACCGCCCGGGCACACGTTTGCGTGAAGCGGCCGGTCAACCCTAATATAGTACTAGCACAAAAAGGTGCATGCATGACCATTAAAACTTCCCTTCTCTTATCTCTATGAAATATGTAAATGTGGTGCGAGACTCAAAGCCCTTTAAGTCTGAGCATAATGGAAATCTATCTTTTTAGACGAGCCCTTTAAACAACAAAGGAGGGAGTATTATAAGTATGTTGTTTTAAACAAACAAAAGCTGCTCGCCAAGCTTTCATTTATTCATCTTAAAAGCAGTTTACATTGAGGAGTAGTACTAGATATCTCAAATCCATACATACCATGCAATAGTAGTAAGTAGTACTAAGTACACCCTCCGTTTCATTCTAGTCTATATATAAGATTTGGTCAAAGTCAAACTTTGTAAAGTTTGACCAACTTTGTAGAAAAGAATACTAACATCTACGATACTAAATCTCTACGGTATGAAAATTAATTTAGCGATGCATCTAACAATATTGATTTCATATTGTGAATCTTGATTTTTTTCTCTATAAAATTAGTTAATTTAAGAAAGTTAGACTTCTATCAAATCTTATATGCAGACTAAAAAGAAATGGTGGGATTACATAACCTAAGCTATACCATCTTGCATGGAGAACTTGAAGTGAATATTACGAAGACGACTACACGGCTTAATGGGAGGTGTCTCCTGGAGTAACCCGTGGGAGTAATTAATCAGGAGCCTTTCGAGGCCCCAGGAACCAAAGACGGCAATCGCTACAGGCAGGCAGGGCGCGTTAGTAATTTTGTTTCTTCAATTAGGGATTAATAAGGTGCATGTTTCCCTATGTTTATTATTGTACTTAGTACACTGGCATGCCTGCAATTTTTTATTTCCCCTGGAGCATAGAGAGATAATAATATAATAACTGATGTAATTTTTATTATTTCTCATGTCAAACAAATTGGCATGCCTAGTGGGACCTGGTTCTCCTCCCATATATTCTTAGTTGTGCTCATTAGAATCATCTTCGTTCGTCTCCCAATATGCACATCATGCTGCATGACAAGCCATTGGTGAGAGTTTCCGTTGGTCAAGTCCCCTTTCGTGCAGGTGGACTCGTCTAGGGATGGCAATGGGGACAATCCCCTATGGGGATACCTACAACGTCCCCGTTCCCATCTATTCCTTATCATCCCATCCCCGTCCCCGTTTACATGACTAGGGATGAAATTTCCCCATACCCATGCCCCACTGGGGAACGGGGCCCTATTAGGGTCCCCATCCCCATAAACAAATACTCATATACATAATATGAGACCCTATGATCAACATACATACATGGTGTTGTCCTTGTCCTGCTAATGCCTATCTAGGTCATATTGACTTCTTGGTCATGGTGGCAGCTGAGGTGAGGATGTGAGATAGGTTTAGGGTTTTTTTTAGAGCTTTTTTTTTGTTTTCGCAAGTTTGTTTGTGAATATATTAACGTTGACCACAGTGTCATGCTTACTAACTGGGTCTCCGATGGGTATTGGGTCTGGGGAATAGTATATCGTCCCCATCCCCATTGTACCCTATGGGGAATAAATTAGTTTGGTAAATATCCCCATGGGGATGTTTTTCACCCATCCTCACCCCCTAATAGATGAAATCCCCATGGGTTTGGCAGGTATGGGTCCCCATTGCCATCCCTAGACTCTTCCACCGCAACAAATCAGAGTCGATGCTGATCCAGTTCCGATCATTGCCGCCCATGGTCGTCATCGAGCTCGGCAAGAAGGTCTACGTGCAGCAAGCTCATGACTCTGTGTAATTTCAAACTGTGTAGTTGAAGAAGGCGCAAAGGTGGGAGGCCACAAACGCGAAGGAGCGTCGTAAGCTAATTCTTGAGACGCGTGCCCTCTTGAAGGAGTCAACAAGGGCATACGTGAAAGGAGACGTGCAGGCAGCTCAATGCCTCTGTGCTATGGCCACAACCAGGCGGGCAAGTGCGGCATCCCTCCACACCTCTACCAAGACTACAAACTCAAAGCGCCAACACCAGCACCACGTCCCATAGAGATAGAGATTCTGGAGGGCTTGGAGACTATCTACTACAACTTTCATTGTTTTGGGGATATAACCCACTCTGAAAGGGTGGGGTTAGGCCTTTGGCGTCTCACAAGGCCAGGCCTCAGAGAGGCCCGAGTAATCAAGATGCAGGGCTGGATGGGCGGCTCACAAGATGGGTTGGCTTAAGTCCTGAGGCCAGAAGATGGCGCGTGGACCTAGAGGTGTAAGCAACCCTATGGAGACTTGTCGTAGAAGGCAAGGCAAGTTAGAATTAGGATCGGTCATGTATTGTGACCCGACACAGAATCTTATATGCCGGCGGCCTCGTCCTATATATAAAGGCGATTCCCCAGCATAGAATAGGGCAAGTAACAATCAATCGATAGCTAGGTCAAGCAAATCCGCTCCCTTGTAACTAATACTCAAGCAATAGCAACAAGAGCAGGAGTAGGACATTACCTCCACCTTGAGAGGCCAAACCTAGGTAAACCCGTGTCTCTCGTCCCACTCAACCCCGACAAGTTAGTCACCCGTAGCGATGACCTCGCACCTAAGTCCTTTCACTAGGACATCTACCATGACAAAACCATGACAGTTGGCTCCCACCATGGGGCCAGCGCACAGTGGTTTCAATTTTTTGAAGGGCTCTTTCCCAGGGACCAAGGGATACACCGTTGGCAGGATGACAAAGAGTCACCGCGGCAAGCTCTACATTGACGATGCTAGTTGGGGTCTTGAGGCTGACTTAATTGAGTACGGGTACCGGGTACCCTTTGGGAGAATCCATGTCTTCATTGGCAAAATCGGTGGATTAAAACCTGAGCCGGACATCTGCGCCAACATCGTCGAGCCGACTCGTCGCACGTAACCCGCCTGGGTCCAACCTGGGTGGAGGCACATTTTCATGGGCTTCACATGTGGAACTTGCAGAAGATTCTACATCGGGAGGAGAGACTCTCATCTACTCAGGTGATGCGTTCTGATTGGAGAGACAGACTCAATCTACCAGCTTCAAGACGATGGGCTTAGGGGCTGTTCCGATGGTAACAGTATTCCGAACCCCTATGAGCTGCTGAGCCGAGCCGCCATCTTCAAGGCAGGCATGGCGTCGGCTCCTAATTCTTCAATGACGGGTGCAACGACAACGACTGACCTAGCGGCTGCGGCAGCTAGTGCGTTGATGACCCACCAGTATAGGGGATCAATCGTAGTCCTTTCAATAAGTAAGAATGTTGAACCCAAGGAGGAACAAAAGGAAATGACAAGTGGTTTTCTGCAAGGTGTTTTCTGCAAGCACTGAAATTATCCGTAACTGATAGTTTGATAGCAAAATAATTTGTACCGAATAGGTAATAGTAACGGTAAATAAAGTCCATCAAGGTAGCACAATCCTTTTGTGGCAAAGGATAGGCCAAAACGGTTTCCTATAATAGGCAAAGCGTTCTTGAGGGTACACGAGAATTTCATCTAGTCACTTTCATCCTGTTGGTTTGATTAGCGTTCACTACTTTGATAATTTGATATGTGGGTGGACCGATGCTTAGGTGATGTTCTTACTTGAACAAACCTCCTACTTATGAATAACTCCCTCGCAAGCATCTGAAACTAAAAGAAAAGTATTAAGATAAAATCTAACTATAGCGTTAAACTTTTGGATCCAAATCGGTCCCTTACGAAGTAGCGCATAAACTAGGTTTTAAGCTTCTGTCACCCTAGCAACCCAACATCTAATAACTACTCCACAATGTATTCCCTTAGTCCCAAATATGGTGAAGTGCCATGTAGTCGATGTTCACATGACAACACTATGCGAATCACAACATACATATCATCAAAATATCGAACATGTATCATGTTCACATGATTACTTGCAACAAGATTTCTCCCGTGACCTCAAGAACAAAAGTAACTACTCACAAATGATAATCATGATCAAGATCAGAGGGGTATTAAATAGCATAATGGATCTAAACATATAATCTTCCACCAAATAAACCAGATAGTGATCAACTACAAGATGTAATCAACACTACTAGTCACCCACAGGTACCAATCTGATGTTCCGGTACAAAGATTGAACATAATGGATCTGAACATATAATCTCCGGGAGGGAAGTTCCCCCGGCAGAATCGCTCTGCTAGAGGGCAAAAAAGCTCATGCCGAAGTTCTGCCTCGAGACAGCGGCGCTCCATCCCGAAAGTCCTCCCCTTATTTTTTTCTAGGTAAAAATGACGTATACACCAGAAGATGGGCAGTGGAGGTGGGCCAAGGAGGGCACAACCCACCAGGGTGCGCCTGGTGGCCCAGGCATGCCCTGGTGTCTTGTGCTCACCAGGATGGCCCCCTCAAGTACTCTGGTGTTTTTTATATATTCAAACACAATTCTTCATAAATTTTCATCTATTTTGGAGATGTGCAGAATAGGTAGCTCTGCCGTTGCTTTTTCAGGTCTAGAATTCCAGCTGCCGGCATTCTTCCTCTTTGTGTAAACCTTGCATATTATGAGAGAAAAGGTATTAGAATTACTTCATAAAGCATTATTTTGCATAAAAACATCATAAATAACAGTAAAACATGATGCAAAATGGACGTATCAACTCCCCCAAGCTTAGACCTCACTTGTCCTCAAGCGAAAAACCGATATTGAAAAACATGTCCACATGTTTTGAGAGAGAGAGGTGTTGATAAAAACAAAATACAGACATAGAAGCATCATGCATATTATTATAACAGCAACAAACCTTATCATAAAACTTTATCACATAACTTTTATCAGATAGCTTCTCATGACCAAGTGACAATTCATCACAACATCGAAGTAGAAGCATATACTCTATTGAAAACCAACAAACTATGTTCTCAGTCAACTCTGCAACTATAATTCATCATCTTTTCAAGAAGGGTCTCATATCGGAGCCTTTTGGCAAGTCCACATAGTCGACCATCATATAATCTTCTATGATTGCTAACACTCACCGCATACCAATGAGAAAAATGTTTCAACCGGACACATATAAAGATAGGGGCTTATAGTTTCGCCTCCCAAAGTATTGACCTGAAGGGTGATGTCAACAATAATAACTCATGCTCACTCACATCCCACTGGATATATGCGCCCTGATCTTTCCTCACCACATGATGCTTGCAAAAGAGAAAATAAAAAGTAATAGGGAAGAACACTTTGACTCTTGTATAAAAGTAAATACATAAAAGTGAAAGATAGGCCCTTCGTAGATGGAAGTAGAGGTTGACTTGAAGGATCTTACTCAATCCATAGGTAGGTATGGTGGACTCTCAAAACAAGATTTTGGGTATAAGGGATTTTGGATGCACAACTAGTATCTCTACTTAGTGCGGAATTTTTGGCTAGCAAAGATAGGGGCAAGCACCACATGTTAAAGGATCCATGACAATATATCTTCTATGTGAATGTGGACAAGCATAAATCATTACATTGTCTTCCTTGTCCAACGTCAACAATTTTGGCATATAATATTTTTATGAGGGCTCACGATCATAAAAGATGTCCAAGAGAGTGTATTTGCATGTGAATCTTCTCTTCCCTCATTAATTTTTTCCTGAACTGCATCATTGACATATGCTATGTTTGTCAATCTCCAATAAATTTTATGACTTATACTTTTCCTTATGTGATGTCATTACTTACCATAAGATTAGCATATGATATTTTTCATTATTATTTTTATTTTGATTGAAACATAAAAGTAAAGAAGGCAACCTCGAACTAAACTTTATTATATATCTCGCACACGATTACATAGATAGATAGATCACTAAGCAAACATTCAAAAAAGATTGAACTAAAGTTTTATTCAACTAATTCACAAGACAACTAAAGATCGAACAAAGATAGAGAAATGCAAAGATAGTGGTGGTGATACGATAACGGAGCACCTCCCCCAAGCTTGGCACAAGCCAAGGGGAGTGCCCATACCATGTACTCAAGTCTCCTTTGGTGGTGAAGAAGATGATGGTGGTGGTGGTGACGAGGTAGTGAGTTTGTCCTCCGGCTTCCATGGTAGCGGCTCACCGTCATAAGAGGAAGCATGGGTCGCGCGATTACTACAACTGGAAGCCAAAATCATACCTTTAAATCTTGCCTCATATTCAAAGACTTGATTTTGAAGATCATAGGTTTGGCTTTGCGGAAAGTTGATTTGCTCGTTGAGGGTGAAGACGGCGTCCTCACAGACCATCCACCTTGTGATCACGGGTGAAATCCGTAAACATGAGGTGATTGGCATTGAGTCCACGCTCCACTATCCCCTTGCACTTGAAGACCTCCTGCTCCATGGCTTCGACATGGCCTCCATGGTTCCCTTCCCCTTGGGCCGATGGACATCCCAGATGTGGAGCACCCCCTCATGCATCTCAATGGCTTGAGGGTGCTGCATCACCTCCCGCAAATACAGGTTGATGACATTCTCAAACAACTTGTCCTTGGAGGAGCTTGGAGCGGCCATGGCGATCTAGATCTGTCAAAAAACAGCAAGAGAGAAGAATAGAAGATTTCCCCATGATACGGTGGTCAATACATTCAGGGTATATAAAGATATATTTATCTTGGGAAACAAGAAAAATGAGGGGAAAACGGAGTCGGGAAGGTGCCCGAGATGGGCACAACCCACCTGGGCGCGCGAGGCAAGGCAGGCTCGCCCAGTTGTCTTGTGTCCTCCTCGGCTGCCTTTCTGTTTGTTTATTATTTTCCTAATTTTTGTAATATTGCAAAACTGACAGAAAATAATTTTGTAGATTTTTCAGAGTCTGTTTACTTACCGTATCACGTACCTCCTCTTTTTCATGATTGTGGAGTGTTCCGAAAGGTTTCTTTTATGTGTTCCTCCGGTGTCATGACTTGGATAATATTGCTTTCAACATTAACAGGCTTACCTAAGATATAGTGTTTAATTCTTTGCCCATTGACCACCTTCGAGTTAGTACCTTCAGCGTTATTTGTTTTGATAGTTCCAGGGCGATAAACCTCTTCGATAATATATAGTCCTTCCCGTTTAGAGAGAAGTTTTCCTGCAAAGAATCTACAACGAGAGCTATACAAAAGAACATAGTCTCCAACTTTGAAATACCGCTTTTGGATCCTTTTTTCATGCCATCTTTTAACCTTTTCTTTAAATAGTTTGGCATTTTCATAAGCTTGGGTTCTCCATTCTTCTACTGAGCTAATATGAAATAACCTCTTTTCACAGTCAAGTTTGAAATCATAGTGGAGTTCTTTAATTGCTCAATATGCTTTATGTTCTAACTCTAGAGGCAAAACAGGCTTTTTCATAAACCATTTTATAAGGAGACATACCCATAGGGTTTTTATAAGCTAT
The DNA here is from genome assembly GCF_018294505.1 of Triticum aestivum. Lineage (NCBI taxonomy): Eukaryota > Viridiplantae > Streptophyta > Magnoliopsida > Poales > Poaceae > Triticum > Triticum aestivum. The sequence goes on along the minus strand of NW_025225098.1, from coordinate 331,771 downwards.
TCTGTAAGCCCAAAGTGCATCATCTAATTTCTTAGACCAATTCTTTTGGGACCTACCAGTTTTTTGTAAAATTAGTTTTATTTCTCTATTGCTAAGTTCAACTTGACCTCTAGATTGAGGATGATAGGGTGATGCAATTCTAAGGTTAACATCATCCTCAGCAAGCATTTTACAGAAAGCACCATGAATAAAGTGTGAACCACCATCAATCATTAAATATCTCGGGACTCCAAATCTTGGGAAATTAACTTCTTTAAGCATTTTAATGGAAGTGTTGTGATCAACACTACTAGGTGGAATAGCTTCTACCCACTTAGTAGCAAAATCAACAGCAACCAAAATATGTGCATACCTGTTAGAGGAAGGAAATTATCCCATATAATCAAAACCCCAAACATAAAATGGTTCAACAACAAGTGAATAATTCATAGGCATTTCATGACGCTTATCGATATTACCAATTCTTTGGCATTCATCACAAGATAAAACAAACATACGAACATCCTTGAAGAGAGTAGGCCAATAAAAACCAGATTGCAATACCTTGTGAGCAGTTCTATATCCCGCATGATGTCCTCCATAAGCTTAGGAGTGACATTTCCGTAGGATTTTTACCTGTTCATGCTCAGGTACACAATGTCTAATAATACCATCTACTCCTTTATAAAGATGTGGGTCATCCCAAAGTAATGCCTTAAATCATAGAAGAATTTTTTGTTTTGTTAGTAAGTGAAACTAGGTGGTATATATTTAGCAAAAATGTAATTAGCATTGTCAGCATACCAAGGAGTATTATAATAAACATTTATTATAGCTAGTTGTTCATCAGGAAAACTATCATCAATAGGTAGTGGGTCATGAAGAATATTTTTTGACCTAGACAAGTTATCATCTACGGGGTTCTCAGCTCCTTTTCTATCAGTAATATGTAAGTCAAATTCTTGTAGCAAAAGAACCTACCTAATGAGTCTAGGTTTAGCATCTTTCTTTTCCATAAGATATTTTATAGCAACATGATCGGTGTGCACACTTACTTTAGAATCAATAATATAAGATCTAAATTTATCACAAGCAAACATAACTGCTAAACATTCTTTTTCTGTAGTAGAAAAATTTCGTTGAGCACTGCCTAGAGTTTTACTAGCATAATGGATAACATTTAATTTTTTATCAACTCTCTATCCTAGAACAGCTGCAACAACATAATTACTAGCACCACACATAATTTCAAAAGGCAAGTTCCAATCAGGTGGTTGTACTACAGGTGCAGAAGTTAAGGCTTTCTTAAGTGTTTCAAAGTCTTCTACACATCATCATGAAAAACAAACGGAACATCCTGTTGTAAAGAATTTGTAAGAGGTCTAGAAGTTTTAGAGAAGTCTTTAATCAACCTCCTATAGAGAACAACATGACCAAGAAAACTACGGGTACCTTTAATATCTTTAGGACATGGCATTTTTTCAATTGCATCAACTTTAGCTTTATCCACCTCAATACCTCATTCAAAGATTTTATGCGCCAAGACCATACCCTCATTAACCATAAAGTGGTACTTCACCCAGTTCAAGACAATATTAGTTTTCTCACATCTCTGCAAAACTTGATCAAGGTTGCTTAAGTAATCATCAAAAGAAGTTCCGTAAACAAAAAATAATCAATGAAAACCTCAACAATCTTTTCACAAAAATCAGAAAATATAGTAGTCATACATCTTTGAAAGGTAGCAGGTGCATTGCATAAACCAAAAGGCATACGCCTATAAGCATAAGTTCCAAAAGGGCAAGTAAAGGTGGTTTTCTCTTGATCAAGTTATGAAACAGGTATTTGAGAAAAACCAGAATATCCGTCAAGGAAACAAAAATGTGTGTGCTTAGATAGTCTTTTTAACATTTGATCAATAAAAGGAAGAGAGTAATGATCTTCTCTACTTGATTTATTTAGTTACCTAAAATCAATTACCATTTTATAGCCAGTGAAAGTACTTTGTGGAATAAGTTCATTTTATCATTAGGAACAATAGCTATACCTCCCTTCTTAGGGACACAATGAATGGGACTTACCCATCTACTATCAGCTGTTGGATAGATTATACCTACTTCAAGAGGCTTTAATATTTCAGTTCTTACAACTTCTTTCATCTTAGTATTGAAATGTCATTGATGATCAACAACGGGTTTAGCATCAGGTGTAACGCCCCGGATTCGATGCACCAGGTGTCCGCCAATTATTCGTTGTTGTTGCCATGCCATTTGCTTGCGTGTTGCATTTTATTATGTCATCACGTGCATCTCATTTTGCATACGTGTTCATCTCATGCATCCGAGCATTTTCCCCGTTGTCCGTTTTGCAATCCGACACTCCTATGTCCTCCGGCGTCCCCCTTTTGTCTCTTGTTGTGAGCGGGTGTTAAACATTCTCGGAATGGACCTTGATTTGTCAAGCGGCCTTGGTACACCACCGGTAGACCGCCTGTCAATTTTCATCGCATTCGGAGTCCGTTTGACGCCCCAACGGCTAACCGGGTAGCCGCAGAGGCCTCTTTATGTTGCAGCCCGACACCCCTCCAAAGCGGCCAAATAACACATCCAAACCCCCTCCATGCTCTCGGTCACTCGATCATGATCGTGTGGGTGAAAACTGCTCCTCATTTGGACTCTCCTACCTCCCTCTACCTATATAAACACACCCTCCCCCGAAATTTCGGATCAAATCAACCCTAACCCTAGCCTTCTTCTTCCTACGCACGCCGGACGCGTCCGTGCCGCGCCGGACATGTCCGCCGCCGCCTCCCTCAGCCACCCACAACACGCCACGTCGCCTCGCAGGCTTCACAGCCATTGGGGCCCGCCGAGCCCCTAGCGGGCCTGCACAGGCCCGTCCGTCTGCGCCGCCAACCCAGGGCCGTGCCCGCGCCGGACCCCACCGCCGGTGCGCCCGTC
>NW_025225098.1:298027-328531 GCF_018294505.1 Triticum aestivum | reverse complement strand
GCGTCGAGCCCCGTCGCCCGAGCCGCCGCCCCGTGCCACCTCGGCTTCTCCCCGGGCAGCTGCCGCCCGCCGGCGCCAACCTCGCCGCCGAACCATGCCGCCACCTCCTCCTGCAGTCCCGCGCCGCCACGGGTCGCCGCCGTCCTCCTCACGCTGCCCCACGCCGAGATCGGGCCGGATCCGGCGGGATCCATCTCGGATCCACCTTCTTCGGCGACGTCTCCAACTCCGGCGAGTTCTACTCCGGCGAGCCTCGGGATCCGCGCCAAGAGGAACCTTGGATCTGGATCCAGAGGTCGACCCTGATTTCTTCCAAGTCTTTTTCTGAGATATTTTTAGCTCCTATTCATCACATCATATCTCCTAGCATACATCTCCGTTTTGCGTGCATGATATATCATACTGTTCATCATGAGATTCTCTACATTTAATTCCATTGTGCCATGTTCATTTGAGTTCATCTTGATACCCTAATCATCGTTGCAACAGTGCTAAATGATGTTAACCTGCTGAAACAGTTATAACTTGTTGTTTTGTCTTTTTCATTGCATTTGGTTTTTGCATCCTACGAGCATGAGCTCTACATGTGTTTTGTGCTACATCATGTCATCTTTACAGGGGTGCTTGTCTTGTAGTTTGGTGAGTCTTGTAGTGAGTGCATTGATCTCGTGAAGTAGGGTACTTGCTGTTACTGTTTTGCTAGTCTGGATCTGCTATATCATGATGCTATGTAAACCTGCTGCTACAAGTCATTTTGTGCATAATCTGGAGATGTTCACTAAGGATGTTTTGTTATACATGTCATTCTCTATCAATCCATGCCCCTGGTTGCATTTATAGCCGGCTGTAGCTTGTTCTAATCTTGCTCTCAAATTGCTAAATACTATTGCTGTCAGCCTGTTAACATTAAGTTCAATGTTGCTATGATTGTTGTTAGTGATCCAAGCATGATATGAACTTGATCTTGCCATGTTTAGCTTCATAAATATGCCATCTTACTGTTGGTCACCTTTTCATGCCATGTATTGCTCTGTGGTGAGTTGTACAAGCTCACCAACATGCCTACTTATTGTTGTTCCTGCCATGTCTGAATATGTCATATCATTTGCCATGTTTGCATGGATGCTACCATATTTTCTGTTGATATTTAGAATTAGTTCAGTAAGGGAGTTTAACTCTTTGTCTTTAGTACTAGCTTTCCATTGCTTTGTTTGCCATGATAAGTTCATGTAACATGTTGGTTGATATCTCTAAACATTGCAACCCGATGTTATTTCTGCTAAGTCTGAAATTGTTATTATTTGCAATCTTGCCATGTCCTTTTGACCATGTTATAGTGTTTTCTGGAGATAGCTCAGTGTTAATGTTTTGTCATGATTTACCTATAATTAATGCCCATTCCTTTTGTTCTTATGTTGAGGTGATGTAGCATATTTTTTGGATGCTTGCTAGATGCCTAGTTGCTGTTTTGGACAGCTTGTCCTTTTAACTTGTATAGAGTGTATGTGTTGAAAAGTTGCTCCGTTTTGAGTGTGCTCTATATGAAACTTGCTTGATTTTGCATGAAGTTTCATATTATCATGTTGCATCCATGTTTTGAGGTGTTTGCTTGATGTTTGTATGCATTTTGCATCAATGCCATGTTTAACTTGTTTTGCTCATATCTTCTAGGCCGTAGCTCCGAATTAAATGAACTTTATATGTAACTTGACTAGAATCTCATGTAGATCATCTCGGTGCATCTTAACTTGCTATTTAACAACTTCAACTTAATGTTCATTCAGTTCTGGACCAATTTCGAAATATGCATATGGGGAATTTCCGAAATTGTTATATGTTATTTCTGGCCTCATTTAAACTTGCTTTGCTGTGTTGTTCTTGTTTGCATCATCTCTTGCCATGAGTAGATTCATGTAGCCTTGTCATGCATCATACTTGGTAGAGAATCATGCCTTGTTCATGTGTGGTGTGTTTACTATGTTGTGTGCTTCTTCTCGATAGTTCCCATTTCGTTGCGATCGTGAGGATTCGTTCGTCTACGCTTGGTTCGGCTTCATCCGTTCGTCTTCTTCATGGACTAATTCTTCTTCCTTGTGGGATTTCAGGCAAGATGACCGTCACCTTGGATCTCATTACTATCATTGCTATTCTAGTTGCTTCGTTCTATCGCTTTGCCGCGCTACCTATCTCTTGCTTTTCAAGCCTCCCAAATTGCCATGAAACCAGCTCTAACCTTTGTCACCCTTCCTAGCAAACCATTGTTTGGATATGTCACCGCTTTTGCTCAGCCCCTCTTATAGTATTGCTAGTTGCAGGTGAAGACGAAGATTTCTCCATGTTGGATTATGTTTATGTTGGGAAATCACAATATCTCTTATATTATTAATGCATCTATATACTTGGTAAAGGGTGGAAGGCTCGGCCTTATGCCTGGTGTTTTGTTCCACTGTTGCCGCCCTAGTTTCCGTCATACCGGTGTTATGTTCCTTGATTTTGCGTTCCTTACGCGTTTGGGTGATTTATGGGACCCCCTTGACAGTTCGCGTTGAATAAAACTCCTCCAGCAAGGGCCAACCTTGGTTTTACCATTTGCCTCACCACCACCTATACCTTTCCCTTGGTTCGGCCAACCTGAGGGTCATCTTTATTTTAGCCCCCCCCAAGCCAGTGCTTCTCTAAGTGCTGGTCCGAACCGAGCAACCTGTGGGGCCACTTGGGGGAAACTCGAAGTTTGGTTTTACTCGTAGCTTGACTTATCCGGTGTTGCCCTGAGAACGAGATATGTGCAGCTCCTATCAGGATTATCAGTGCATTGGGCGGCTTTGCTGGTTTTGTTTTACCATTGTTGAAATGTCTTCTAAACCGGGATTCCGAGACTGATCGAGTCTTCCTGGGAGAAGGAATATCCTTCGTTGATCGCGAGAGCTTATCATGGACTAAGTTGGGACACCCCTGCAGGGTATAAACTTTCGAGAGCCGTGCCCGCGGTTATGTGGCAGATGGAAATTTGTTAATGTCCAGTTGTAGATAACTTGACACCAGATTTGAATTAAAATGCATCAACCGTGTGTGTAGCCGTGATGGTCTCTTTTCGGTGGAGTCCGGGAAGTGACCACGGCTTTTGGGTTATGTTTGACGTATGTAGGAGTTTAGGATCACTTCTTGATCATTGCTAGCTTCACGACCGTTTCATTTGCTTCTCTTCTCGCTCTTATTTGCGTATGTTAGCCACCATATCATGCTTAGTCGATGATGCAACCTCACCACTTTACCCCTTCCTTACCCATTAAGCTTTGCTAGTCTTGATACCCATGGTAATGGGATTGCTGAGTCCTCGTGGCTCACAGATTACTACAACAACAGTTGCAGGTGCAGGTTATGCGGTGATCATGACGCGAGAGCGATGCTTGCTTGTTTTGGAGTTCTTCTTCTGCTTCTTCTTTGATCAGGGGATAGGTTCCAGGTCGGCAGCCTGGGCTAGCAGGGTGGATGTTGTTTGAGTTTCTGTTTGTGTTTCATCCGTAGTCGGATGGTGCTCTTATGTAAGATGATGTTGTATTCGTGTGTCATTGTATGCCTTTTGTATGTATCCCCATCTATTATGTAATGTTGATGTAATGATATCCACCTTGCAAAAGCGTATCAATATGCGGTTCTATCCTTGGTGGGGCCTTTGAGTCTCTTTAGGATAGTATCGCATATTGGGCGTGACAAGTTGGTATCAAAGCCTCGACCGACCATAGGAGCCCCCTTGATTGATCGTGTAGTTTGGCCGTTGTCGAGTCTAGAAGAAAACTGTTTTCGGAGTCTAGTTATATCAGTGAGTAGGAATTCTTTTTACTCCTCAGCCCCTTCGTCGCTCTGGTGAGGAATCTTGACGTAGGTGTTTTGAATTACTCCTCTTCCCCTTCAAATTTTTCTTTAGGATCACGCAGTTGGTTTTCCGGTCATTGGTTCTCTTCTCTTTTCATCCGGTGCATTTCTCGTCAAGTTGACTCGAGCCTCCTCATCTTTGAGTTCAATCCTCAGTTGTTTTCTTTTTTCCACCCGCCCACCCCTTTTTCATCTCGGAGGTGGAGTCTGTAATCGAGTATCCATCCTACTCGTGCGAAGTCTTTGCTTTCTTTCCTCAATGATTTCAACCGGTGTTTTCTCTTCAAGATATTCGTCGGTTCCCCCTTCCAAGTTGCCTTTGTTTTCCCGCCCCCACCCTCTTCTTCCCGGAGCCTGAGTCTCTTTCGAGCATCTATTTCATTCGTGCGGAACCTCGTCAGTCTTTCGTAAATTATCTCAATCGGTGAATTCTCGTCTCGTTTGACATTCATCATCTCTTTTTCTTCTCCGGTGGACTAAATTCAAGTTTTTCGGGTCACATTCTTTTCCTTGGATCAAGTGTTCTCCTTGCTCGTTTGCCTCTCGCCATTCAATCATTCCGGTGTTCGGAAGACATCTCAGGAGATTCGTCTATGTTCCAATTAATTGGAGGTTTTCACCTCATGCAAATATTTAAATTGTTCCGGTGCATCATCTATCTGTTCAACATCCTTTTCCAACGGTGTTTTCTTTTAGTGGGCCCTAACCCACAGGTATTTTCCTAGGATCTTACCTTACTCTTCTAATTTTTCGGAGCTATTCTCAAATCCTTTTCCAAGTTTGACGTAAGTATGAATTTCATCAGTCAGATGTTTTCCAAAATCAATTTCGAATCATTTTCAGTGTTGCCTCAACCTCTCCACTTTTCATTCCCCCGGAGTGACTTAACAATTTTGGTGTTGTTTCTCATCGTCATTCTGAACATTTGAAGACCAAAGAAGAGTTTTTCCTCTCAATCTTGCTCGTTCTCCCGAAGATTTGTGGTTCTAGATTCATGTTATCCTCTTGAATTATCCCATTTGTCAGATATTGTTTTTTTACCCATCCGGAGTACGTCAGGAGTTGTTTTCCCGTTTCTTTTCACTGGAGGCCATCGTTCCAGAAGAATTCTTCGTCCTCACATTTCAGCTAACATTATCCAATTATCTCGGTGCTTTGTTCAAGTGCTCTTTAATCAGCTCATGATCTCTTTGTTCTTTTGCATCTAAATCCCCCTCAAGCATATTGGTTCTTCAAATTCTTCCCGGCGATTCTTTGTCTTTTCTTCGTTCATTTTCATTTCTAACTATGGTTCGTTCAACATTCCTATTCCTTGTCAGTATATCAATTAATTCGTTCTTTCCAAATCCTACCGGTGGTTCATGAATACCTTCCCAAATTTGGCGCTATATCCCCCCTTAATCCTTTTCAACACGGATAAGTTGTATGCAATCCATTGCTTGTCATCAATTTAATTTGATGAAGGATAAGCATACAATAAATCTTATTGTTATTTCCTCAAAGTGATTAATCCTTTTCTTCGGAGTTTGTTCTTGGTGAATAAATTCTAGTTCCAAGTGTTTTCATTTTTTCTTTTCCGGAGTTCAAATTTTCCTCGGCCATTTCGCCGGAACCTCCATCTAAGTCATCGCAAGGCTTTAATATTATCCCTTTCATCCTTCAATTCCATCTCATTGTCCTTTTGTTTATCGGAGTTCTTCATGGTGGTTCTTCATGATTAATTCATTCTTCTAGTGTTCATCAAGATTTTGTTGGAGGAGTTCAAGTACCTTTTCCTCTTACGTCTCGAAGTGCAATTAATTCTCCGTATTCTTTTGAAGTGGAGTTTTGCATTTCTTCGTTCTTCTCAGCTAACCAATCATTTCCGTTTGTGGCTGGTTATCACCTTATGATCTTGAGATGTTACCTATAAGACCACAACAAGCATATTCTTTTCGTTGTTGATTTTCTCAACAACTCCGTTTAAACCTTCCTTCTAAAGATGCTTTCAATTTCATTCGTGGCACAAGTTGTCATTTTCTTCTCCGTTCTTTTCATTCAACTCTTTCAATTCTTTCCGGAGGTTTTGTGTCATGTCTTCATCAAGTATAATTCCATCCTCTCAAGCTCGTTCCTATTCCTCCATGTTTCAGCCGGAGTGCTGCCTAAATCCTTTCAGTCTTATTAGTTTCTTATCTCGTTCTAACCGGAGTGGTTTCATAGTCTATCTGATTCCGTGAGCATTTGATTCTCGTCATTCTTTTCGTTCCTCTCTTCTTCTCGAGTGCTCTGATACTACTTGAGAGAGGCAAAGGTGTCTCGTCTTTCGATGAGATGATGGATATCGCTTTGGTGGAAGTCGACTTTGATGATCCGACTATGAACGTGCAAGGACGTCGCGCCTTAGCAATCGTTAAACCAACTCCGAGAGGTTATTGACCACGCCGGAGCATGATCAACCTGACCACGAGGGTCTGTTACCTGTGAGCAAACGAAGAACAAGCAAGAAATTGAGATTGCAATCTGGATATTGCGAATATAAGATGAAAGCTTTATTGATCAAGGTGGGTGTCGGTGTCAAAACCGGCGGATCTCGGGTAGGGGGTCCCGAACTGTGCGTCTAGGCGGATGGTAACAGGAGACAAGGGACACGATGTTTTACCCAAGTTCGGGCCCTCTTGATGGAGGTAAAACCCTACGTCCTTCTTGATTGATATTGATATTGTGTATGTTTACAAGAGTGGATCTACCACGAGATCAAGGAGGCTAAACCCTAGAAGCTAGCCTATGGTATGATTGTAATGGTTGTTGTCGTTGCATCCTACGGACTAGAGCCATCCGGTTTATATAGACACCGGAGAGGGCTTGGGTTACATAGAGCCGGTTACAATGGTAGGAGATCCACGTATTCGTATCGCCAAGCTTGCCTTCCACGCCAAGGAAAGTCCCATCCGGACACGGGACGAAGTCTTCAATCTTGTATCATCATAGTCTTGGAGTCCGGTCGATGATGATAGTCCGACCGATGATAGTTCGGCCGATGATGGTAGTCCGGCTATCTGGACACCCCCTAATCCGGGACTCCCTCAGTAGCCCCCGAACCAGGTTTCAATGACGATAAGTCCAGCATGTGTGTAGTCTTCGGTGTTGCATGGTGGGCTCTCCTTCATGTTCTATGTACCTGCCGAATAGTGTCTGGCTTCCTCATCAATGTTGCGCGTCTTGTCTTCCATGCCCAATAATGGCCTTCTTCCACGCATCGCGCGAATGTGAAAAGCTAGGGTGTCTTTTTTGTTTTACCCCCTAGTTGTGCGAATAATCTGCCTATAAGGGAGGCAAGAATCCAGATCCAAATCACCATCTTCCTCCCGCAAATACTCATTGGAGCGCTTTCGACCAAGAATCCATTCCATCATGGACCGTCAACGTCGCTCCTATTCTCGCGCTCTCAGCCCTTCGCCAGGAGATTGGAGGAGATGCTCTGTTCCGCACAATGAGCTGGTGAAGCTCCAAGCGGGGGGATATCTCCCTCCGGCCTTCATGGTTCCGGTTCGAGCCGGGCTGGCCACCTACAAAGGTGGGAAGCAAGCGGAGGTTACCCCAAGTCCCAACAAAGGGGAGCGGGTATGCTTCGTCCCCTATCTGATAAGGGGGCTCAGATTTCCTGTACATCCATTCCTCCGCGGGCTCCCGGAGTTCTACAGACTCTAGCTTCATCACCTCACGCCCGCCTCAATCCTGCATATTGCGGGTTACGTAGCTCTTTGCGAGCTATTCCTGGGCGTCGAGCCCCATTTCGCGCTGTGGAAGAGGTTATTCTGCCTTGTACCCTGTTCTCACGAGGGGTCCATATATCAAGTGGGCGGCGCCGAAATATGGTGCATTGCCGGGACCCGATATCCATCCGGAACCCCTAAGAAAGCGTCCGAAGACTGGCCTTCAGAATGGTTTTATATAGAAGACTCTCCGCTACCGGACCCTGTTCGGATCGGCCTCCCGGAGTTCAGCAATGCTCCTCTGAAGAAACGCCTTAGTTGGCGTCTACGGAGCCCCCAACTGGAGGAAGACAAGAGCGTCCATTATTTGATGGGCCGAATAAGGTTACTGGCCCATGCCGGGTTGATGTCACATCCCTAGCTTCTGGTAATGCTCTAGGCTAGCTTCATGTGTGCATCATGTCTATATTCCGAAAGTTGAAATGAGGAAATTGAAAGCCTCGGAAATCATTTTAATAAAGGGGCAAGAAACCCTAAAATTGCAATCAGTAAATCCAAAATGCCCTAGAAATAGCTCTGACAATTTTGGCAAGAGTTATAAATCAAACCAAAATTTTGGGACATTTCTAAGGAATTATTTGGGCTCTGATTTTAAATCAATATTTTATTTGAATTTGGAGTTATATTCATAATATATAATGAATATATTTTCAAATGTCCTAAGATATTTTATGTTTATGAGGAGTAGACCTTAAGTGACATAAAATTATCCAGGGGAGTTTTGGCACTGTTTTCAAATTTGTTTGAATTTGAATTCAGTGGCAATTAAATAGAAAACAGAACAGATATATAAAAAAAAGAGAGAAGCCCAGCCACTTACCTGGCGCCCACTTACCTGGCCCAGCTCCTCCAGCGGCCCAGCCCGCCACCGCTACCCTCCCTGTCGCCTTCCTCCTCGCGCCAGTAGGCAGAGGAGGGACACGGCGCACGCGCCCGAGCTCGCCACGCCACCACCCTGCTCGTCTGCATCGCCTGGCCACCACGACGCCGCGCGTCATCTCCTCGGCGCCGCCCCGACCCCCTGGACCCCCTCGCTCTCTCCCTCTCCCTTGTTTCTCTCCTCTGCTTCCTCTCTCTCACTCGCCCGAGCGCAGCCGCAGCCGCGCCACCGTAACGCCGCGGCCACCGTCTCCCCCTCGACCCCTCGCTGTGCTTGCGAGCTCCGTCTCGACGTCCCCGACCTCCTCGACAAGCCACGACGCCACGGACGCGCTGCAACGCCGCCATCACCACCGTCTTCATCGCCATGGCCGGAGATCGCCGCCGCTCGATTCGCAGCAACGAGGACGCCCCCGAGCTCACCAACCCCTTCGTTCGATCCGCTGTGAGATGCTGCGTCGATCCCCTCCCTCCCCTGGCACTTTTTCTCCTGCTAGCGCTAATATCCACCGGAGCCGAGAGCTCTTCGCCGCCGGCCATGTCGCCGCCGTAGCCACCGTTGCCTAGAGTTGCAACCGAGCACGCGGCCGTGCTCAGTGCAACCCCAGGAGGTCATAACACCCCCTTTGCCTCCTGCCGTGCTCCCTAACACCGACCCCGAGCTCGCCCGAGCTCCGGCCGCCGCCGAGGTCGACGCCGTGCTCAACTCCGGCCACCTCGCGGCCTCCCGTCTGTTCCTTTGGATGCGGAGGAGCAAGAGCTTCTCCCTAGTGCCCTCAGCGCGCCAAACCACCGCTCGTAGCGCCAAACCCGCCACCACCCGAACTCCGGCCGCCGCCGTCGTCATGATTGCCGTCGCCTCCGGCCACCCTAGCTTCTCCCGTTTGCCCTGTTAGATGCGCGCGAGCCTGGGCATCCCGTAGAGCCCCTCCGCCGCTCTTTTGGTCATCGGAGGGCGAATCCCGATGCTCTCCGCCGTCCCTGGCCTCGCCGGCGACGAGCCTCGGGTCAACTCCGGCGAGTTTGACCCGGGTTTGACCCCACTGGCCGGTTTGACCCCTCTCTCTCTCACTGACATGCGGGCCCCGCCCGGCTAATTAAGTTAGGTTAGTATTAACTAAGCTAGGTTAGTTTAGTTAGACACTGACACTCAGGACCCACCGGTCAGAGTTTGACCGGACTGTGCCACGTTGACCTGCTGACGTCATCATGACGTCAGGATGACGCAGTAAAGTTTTCTGGATTTGTTTTTATTCAGAAAATTCCAGAAAATTGTATAAACTTTTAAAAATTATAGAAATTCAACCGTAACTCCAAATTAAATAATTTATATATGAAAAATTATCAGAAAAATTCAAGGAATCCATCTGTACCATTTTCATGCATGTTAGAACAACTTATAGCTGTTGTTTAGCACAAATCAATTAAATGGCATTTGAATAATCACATATGGAGTTTAAATTTGAATCTTGTATTCAAACCAACTTCATTTAATCTGTTGCTAGTTGCATTAGCTCAAAACACATTCATTTTGCCATGTCATGATCATGCATCATATTGTGCATTGCATTGATTGTGTTCCCTTCTATGTTGCCGGTATTTGTCCCCTCTCGATAGACGTGATACCGATGATGTGATCGTTGACACTGATGAAGACTCAATGCTATCTTCAGAAGTGCCAGGCAAGCAAAACCCCCTTGTTCATTCCGATACAAACCAACTCTCTCGCTCCTGCTCTCTTTTACTACATTAGGACAACAACGATTCATCTGTTACTTGTTGCCGTAGTTGTACCCCTTTATCCTTTGCATGACCTGTCATTGCCACAGTAAATAGATGAAACCCACTAGCATGAGTAGGAGTTGTTTGAGCCCTGTTGTGCCTACTCATTCTTGCTTGTTTGTCATGCCTGCTACTGCTTAGAGTTGTGTCAGGTCTGATTCATCGGGAATGGATCAGAGGTGTGTGAACATGTACTAATATTGAGAGCTAAGTGTGTGAACACGATTTGGTAAAGGTAGCGGTGAGAGGCCATGTAGGAGTACATGGTGGGTTGTCTCATTGAAGCCGTCCTTAGGAACTGAGTTCTGTGTTTGTGATCCATGACTCAGCTACTACCATACATTGGGCCCTGAAATATGACCCCGCTCGACTTCTTAATCACCCTTGTCCTCTGTCCAGGAGTTGCAAGTAGTTTCTGGTGTTTGTAGTATGCTGGAGGCCGTGGAGAGCGCTGACCGTAGGGGTGGGCTGTGATGCGGTAGGCACGTGGCCGGGTAAACCGGGCACCCGTTTGGTGTCACGGAACCCTGTTCACATCGTTTGGGGCTGTGAGCGAAACTCCGGCCGGATCTCCTCATGGATGGAACCCGAATAGGCGATAAACCTGGACTAGAGACTTAGGTGTTTAGGTAGGTCGTGGTCTACACCCACGTCGGCTTTCGCTTGAAGTCTGCCGAGCACATGTCGTGTGCAGAAGCTAAGTTGTGGAAACATGTATGAAGAAGAACACCCCTGCAGGGTTAACATCATCTATTCGAATAGCCGTGTCCGCGGTAAAGGACTTCTGGGTTGCTTATATCAGTTCATAGACAAGTGAAAGTGGATACTTTAAAATGCGCAAGATAAGCGTGAGTGCTATGGATGGCGTTCTTGTAGGGAGACGGGAGCGGATCCATAGTGGTGTATTGATATGGTGAATATGTGGACTCGTGTGCGCCACCTCAAAAGAGTCGCTTGCAGTCGTAGTTTAGGATAGCCACCGAGTCAAAGTTGGCTTGCTGCAGTTAAACCCCACCATCCCCTTGTTGAAAATGATGCATATGTAGTTAGTTCTGATGTAAGTCTTGCTGGGTACATTTGTACTCACGTTTGCCTATTTTATGTTTTTGAAGTGAGACTTCAGTCTCACTAGTAGTTCCACATGGACTTCGACGTTTAGCTTGTTACCTCAGCTACGATCTTGTGCCTCAGCAGGATTTGGTAGATAGTCAGGCTTCTCAGCCTTTTTCATTTATAGATGTCTGTACTCAGACATGATAGCTTCCGCTTGTGCTTTGATATGTATGCTCTGAATGTTGGGTCATGAGACCCCTGTTTGTAATATCTCGCTCCTCGGAGCCTAATGAATAAATACTTGAGTTGTAGAGTCATGTTGTGATGCCATGTTGTATTTGCACATATCGAGCATATTGTGTGTATGTTATTGAAATGCTTGGTATGTGTGGGATCTGACAACCTAGTTGTTTATCCTTGGTAGCCTCTCTTACCGGGAAATGTCTCCTGGTGTTTCCACTGAGCCATGGTAGCTTGCTACTGCTCTGGAACACTTAGGCTGGCCGGCATGTGTCCTTCATCGTTCCTGTGTCTGTCCCTTCAGGGAAATGTCACGCGATGAATACCGGAGTCATGTTAGCCCGCTACAGCCCCGTTCACCGGAGTCCTGCTAGCCCAGTGCTACAGCCTGGATTCACTCGCTGATGACCGACACGTTCGATGTTGGGTCATGGATGCCTGTCCCTGTAGGTTTGTGCCACTTTGGGTTTACGACTAGCCATGTCAGCCCGGGCTCCTTATCATATGGATGCTAGCGACACTATCATATACGTGTGCCAAAAGACGCAAACGGTCCCGGGCAAAGGTAAGACGACACCCGTGGGAATACCGTGCGTGAGGCCGCAAAATGATATGAGGTGTTACATGCTAGATCGATGTGGCATTGAGTCGGGGTCCTGACAGCGTTGGTATCAGAGCTTGACTGCCTGTAGGATTACCAAGCCAAACTGGTCGAAGTTGAGTCTAGAAATTCTTTAGTTATATAAGGGAATTGATTGTGGGATGGAACGTAAGGCTCTTTTTACTCCTTATACCTCATGCCCTTCTGATCTGAGTCATCTTATCTTTCCTACGGGGATTAAGAGCTAGGCTATCTCTTCTTTCTATCAGGATCACGCGTTACTAATCCGTAGACTTATAAGATTGTTGGATTAAGCTTGAGTTCAGTTTCTACTACTTCCGTATGTTAATTGTTGATCTCGAAACCTTGATATTGTGCTTCTGTGTGGTTATGCCACCATTTTTGTGAATGTCTCAATTTTTTTTCTAAGCATTTACAGCCGTTATGCTGTCCGAGTCATCCCAGGTTTCTAAATAGTCTGATGCATTTGCAAAATCCTTTCCCTCTGGTTTCAATGTTCCTTTATGCCAGCTCAATCACACTAATTGTTGAGCTGAGGTATTCTATTGCCTTGACATTTATGTTGGAATTATTATTATGACCCTAGGTGTTTTAGGGAGTCACCTAGTAAGCTAGCCATGATTTGTGTCCTAGTGTGATGATTCTGGCCTTTATTCTCGAAAGCATCCCGTGATGCCACTTAGTAGTAGGTATTCTACTCCTTGGGTTTTGAACCCGAGATTCACCCTACTTACTTCATGTTGATAGTGTTTGCTAGTCCCTTTAGGATAGTAGTAACCTTTGCGATAGTCCTCGAGGTCCGTGGTATTTCCTTCTTCCAAATACTATGGACCGCTTATGGCAGATGTTTATTGGATCAAAAGATCACAATTAGAGTACTCTTGAGGAGATCTCCATTCATAAATCGTGACTCTGTCAGTTCTACCTCTCTGCGTGGGTTATCTGGAAGAAATGTTGATCTCGCTCGACATACTAATCTATGCATCCACAACTCAGAAAATTATATGTTCCTTTGAGTTGTCCCTCTTTAGTTGTCTACTGACCTTCGTCTATCAATTGATAGTCAAGGGTATGCATGCATTCGCTTATCGATGCCTATTACCCTTGTGGTCCGTCAAGCCATTCTGTCCTGAATGACTTGGAGAAACAAACTCCAGTACCTCATCCATATCTAGGATTGGGTCAAAACAATTGTACTCCGCAGATCAAAATGTCAATCCAGCTTTTGCTCTGTTCTACCTTGGAGTATTACCATCTTTTATATCGGGATTGTTATAGGAATTGCACACCATCCTATGAACTCTTGGTACAGTGATACTTTTGCCATCATTGTTCATTCCTCGGTTCCTGTGTTATTGTAACCGGAATGCCGACAAATGAATCATGGCGTGTGAAATCAATACTGCTAGCAACTCTGTTGCTTGGTAGTTAAAGGATAATAATTTCATTCTTAGCATGTTGGTTCTTGAATCATCATTCTAAGACTGATCGTGCTATCTAGTCCTTATTTCCGGTGCACCCTTCGATCAATGAGTTAGGATTGTGTCAAGTCCTCACTCATTTGATCATATCGTCATGCCCTGAAAAGCAAGATTGTTCTCGATCTTAGTAACATATCGGTGGTTCGTGATTTTCCGAATATCTTCTCGAAAGTATCACCAGGTTGTCACCTGACTGTTATGTTAAGCTCGTGATCAAGTTGGTTTATCCTGTAAACCACCCTTTCTCCAAGAATCCGTGTTGGATACCCCTGAGCTAGTTGGTTAAGCTGTGCATCAACTTGGAGAGTTGGAAGATAGAAGCTTGTCCGATATAGTTCATTATAAGGGATGTCTTGTATGTGTGTTGAAGAAAGTTGATATTTTCATCGACTGAACCTCGTGATCAGTTAATGGACCTATCATTTTATCCAACCTTTGATTGGAGTATGGGCTATCATCCAATCAGACCAAAACCAACAATATTCGTAATGTTGTCTTACTCGTGGTTGATCCCTCAAGTATACACCATTATATCTTTTGGGTCTGACCCATGCTATCACTTGTTCACTTAACTATGGAATTCCTTTTAAAAGGAAACCCAGATGAATTGTTGTTGAGCCCATTGACAACATCCTTATCTCCTCCATGATTTTGTTGGACATTAAGCTAGTGTTGGAAACTTTTGAAAGCATTTTCTTCATGCTAGCTCATGAAGTATTTGTTTGATGAAAGGAGTGACTTCCTCTTATACACGTGCATTTGGTGAAAGTTGCCGCCGTGAATTTGAGAAAGTTAGTTTTGCTTCCTCTGGAATCATCCCAAGTCAGTCATGCATACGTGCGAAGTATTCTGTGGTCTGGAGATTTGCAACCTCCATTCTATATGTATATCCTAGCACACCAAGCCACTGATTGAGTTGTTCAAAGATAAAGGAGTCTGTCCAAGGTGAACTCTTCGGACATCCACCCATGGAGACTTCGATGTCATTAATGATGGTTCCCCCTCTTGAACTCGGTAGTGTTTTATTATAAGACTACTTTGTGGTCATGCTTGTCTTGGACAACATGTTCACATGTTTGTAGCAGAACCAGCTCATGTTTTGGAGCTTGCTATCGTAGTTCATCTCCCGAGAATCCCGCAACGTCATCTCGTCGATTTGTGTTGCAAACTTTCATTTTTCTTCCTAGACTCGATGAGTCTGGAATATCCTGACACCAACCAGATCTGAATCTCAGGCAGATATGATGGTTTGGAACATTTCCCAAGAACTATAATATCGGTCCCTCGAAAACCGGTAAAGTGGATGTCGTGGCCAACACACCCAGCCGGAAGACCTGTTATTATAATATCTTGATTGAGGAAGTTGCCACCTCCCCATAGGGATTTCGTAGGATTTACTCCCTAGTTGCCCCTATGGATTTTGAGATCCCGAAGTCTGACCTTTTTACTTGATGTTCTAGATATCAAACCATATCTATGAATGGGTTACGCTAGCACATCAAGGAGAACATTAGAAGCGGAGTGCTAAATGTCTCTCGGTCGATCGTCCAGATTTTGTTCCTTGGCTCGCTAAGGTGAAATCTGAGAAAGTGTTATCCTCCTTTGCATCTGCATCGTCCATCGCTATTCATCATGGTAGTATGTTGTGTTGTCAGCATCCTTGACACGGATGTTGGTAAAACCTTGATGATTATGGAAATGCTCAAGTTCTTGAGAGCACGCACAAGCGCTATGTGTTATCATCGGCTCTAACTGGGATTCCTCTCGGTTTCCTCGGCAATGCTATGACCTTTTCAAACAGTGAATCCACTCTCTATTGTTGGGTTCTTCCCTAGTTACCAGAATCATTCCCATCATTTGCATTTTGTTCCCAGCTTGCACCGCCAATGTGCCATTCTACCATGGGTCTCTTCCATTTCCGGTGATAAGCAAATTCATCCATTACGTTGTTTTCAACAAGGTAATCCACATCATCCAAGTCCGAGTATGCCATTCTACCGACCCCCTCCAAATGATCGCTTGTGATTGCCTTAGGCTGGTATGAAGAGTTTCAATGACCTCTGGATCAAAGGTAATTCTTTTTGCCACTTAGGGTAATAATCTATGAATCACCCTCCTCCAGGATGTTTCGTCGTGGTATCATGGCAACTCAACTCCTCGCTACGTTGAAAACCATTCACCACCCTCTTAGGTGTGGAATTGTGGTCTACCTAGTGAACCCTCATCATCTGCTTCACTCCATTCCTATAGATGTGTGCTTCGCCTCTCAGCTCGAGAGATGTTGCTATGTCTCATTCCGAGAGTTAATCCTGAGTTGTTCGACCTTCGAGAAGATTGATCCTTCTAGAGTTCCCTTCTCCTCTCGTTGTCATGTTGGTTGGAGTTCCCAGAGCAAGACTTCGAGATAATGATGGTGAACGAATCAACGTTCATTTGAAGTGCACCCTGGATCGTGGAGATTATGTTAGTTTGCGTTTCCCCTTCATCTTACCCTACGCTTGAATCTCGAGACGAGATTCTTGTTTAGTGGGGGTGAGTTGTCACATCCCTAGCTTCTGGTAATGCTCTAGGCTAGCTTCATGTGTGCATCATGTCTATATTCCGAAAGTTGAAATGAGGAAATTGAAAGCCTCGGAAATCATTTTAATAAAGGGGCAAGAAACCCTAAAATTGCAATCAGTAAATCCAAAATGCCCTAGAAATAGCTCTGACAATTTTGGCAAGAGTTATAAATCAAACCAAAATTGTGGGACATTTCTAAGGAATTATTTGGGCTCTGATTTTAAATCAATATTTTATTTGAATTTGGAGTTATATTCATAATATATAATGAATATATTTTCAAATGTCCTGAGATATTTTATGTTTATGAGGAGTAGACCTTAAGTGACATAAAATTATCCAGGGGAGTTTTGGCACTGTTTTCAAATTTGTTTGAATTTGAATTCAGTGGCAATTAAATAGAAAACAGAACAGATATATATAAAAAAAAGAGAGAAGCCCAGCCACTTACCTGGCCCAGCTCCTCCAGCGGCCCAGCCCGCCACCGCTACCCTCCCTGTCGCCTTCCTCCTCGCGCCAGTAGGCAGAGGAGGGACACGGCGCACGCGCCCGAGCTCGCCACGCCACCACCCTGCTCGTCTGCATCGCCTGGCTACCGCGACGCCGCGTCTCATCTCCTCGGCGCCGCCCCGACCCCCTGGACCCCCTCGCTCTCTCCCTCTCCGTTGTTTCTCTCCTCTGCTTCCTCTCTCTCACTCGCCCGAGCGCAGCCGCAGCCGCGCCACCATAACGCCGCGGCCACCATCTCCCCCTCGACCCCTCGCTGTGCTTGCGAGCTCCGTCTTGACGTCCCTGACCTCCTCGACAAGCCACGACGCCACGGACGCGCTGCAACGCAACCATCACCACCGTCTTCATCGCCATGGCCGGAGATCGCCGCTGCTCGATTCGCAGCAACGAGGACACCCCCGAGCTCACCAACCCCTTCGTTCGATCCGTTGTGAGCTGCTGTGTCGATCCCCTCCCTCCCCTGGCACTTTTTCTCCTACTAGCGCCAATATCCACCGGAGCCGAAAGCTCTTCGCCGCCGGCCATGTCGCCGCCGTAGCCACCGTTGCCTAGAGCTGCAACCGAGCACGCGGCCGTGCTCAGTGCAACCCCAGGAGGTCGTAACACCCCCCTTTGCCTCCTGCCGTGCTCCCTAACACCGACCCCGAGCTCGCCCGAGCTCCGGCCGCCGCCGAGGTCGACGCCGTGCTCAACTCCGGCCACCTCGCGGCCTCCCGTCCGTTCCTTTGGATGCGGAGGAGCAAGAGCTTCTCCCTAGTGCCCTCAGCGCGCCAAACCACCGCTCGTAGCGCCAAACCCGCCACCACCCGAACTCTGGCCACCGCCGTCATCATGATTGCCGTCGCCTCTGGCCACCCTAGCTTCTCCCGTTTGCCCTGTTAGATGCGCGCGAGCCTGGGCATCCCGTAGAGCCCCTCCGCCGCTCTTTTGGTCATCGGAGGGCGAATCCCGACGCTCTCCGCCGTCCCTGGCCTCGCCGGCGTCGAGCCTCGGGTCAACTCCGGCGAGTTTGACCCGGGTTTGACCACACTGGCCGGTTTGACCCCTCTCTCTCTCACTGACATGCGGGCCCTGCCCGGCTAATTAAGTTAGGTTAGTATTAACTAAGCTAGGTTAGTTTAGTTAGACACTGACACTCAGGACCCACCGGTCAGAGTTTGACCGGACTGTGCCACGTTGACCTGCTGACGTCATCATGACGTCAGGATGATGCAGTAATGTTTTCTAGATTTGTTTTTATTCAGAAAATTCCAGAAAATTGTATAACCTTCTAAAAATTATAGAAATTCAACCGTAACACCAAATTAAATAATTTATATATGAAAAATTATCAGAAAAATTCAAGGAATCCATCTGTACCATTTTCATGCATGTTAGAACAACTTATAGCTGCTGTTTAGCACAAATCAATTAAATGGCATTTGAATAATCACATATGGAGTTTAAATTTGAATCTTGTATTCAAACCAACTTCATTTAATCTGTTGCTAGTTGCATTAGCTCAAAACACATTCATTTTGCCATGTCATGATCATGCATCATATTGTGCATTGCATTGATTGTGTTCCCTTCTATGTTGCCGGTATTTGTCCCCTCTCGATAGACGTGATACCGATGATGTGATCGTTGACACTGATGAAGACTCAATGCTATCTTCAGAAGTGCCAGGCAAGCAAAACCCCCTTGTTCATTCCGATACAAACCCACTCTCTCGCTCCTGCTCTCTTTTACTGCATTAGGACAACAACGATTCATCTATTACTTGTTGCGGTAGTTGAACCCCTTTATCCTTTGCATGACCTGTCATTGCCACAGTAAATAGATGAAACCCACTAGCATGAGTAGGAGTTGTTTGAGCCCTGTTGTGCCTACTCATTCTTGCTTGTTTGTCATGCCTGCTACTGCTTAGAGTTGTGTCAGGTCTGATTCATCGGGAATGGATCAGAGGTGTGTGAACATGTCCTACCATTGAGAGCTAAGTGTGTGAACACGATTTGGTAAAGGTAGCGGTGAGAGGCCATGTAGGAGTACATGGTGGGTTGTCTCATTGAAGCCGTCCTTAGGAACTGAGTTCTGTGTTTGTGATCCATGACTCAACTACTACCATACATTGGGCCCTGAAATATGACCCCGCTCGACTTCTTAATCACCCTTGTCCTCTGTCCAGGAGTTGCAAGTAGTTTCTGGTGTTTGTAGTATGCTGGAGGCCGTGGACAGCGCTGACCGTAGGGGTGGGCTGTGATGCGGTAGGCACGTGGCCGGGTAAATCGGGCACCCGTTTGGTGTCACGGAACCCTGTTCACATCGTTTGGGGCTGTGAGCGAAACTCTGGCCGGATCTCCTCATGGATGGAACCCGAATAGGCGATAAACCTGGACTAGAGACTTAGGTGTTTAGGTAGGTCGTGGTCTACACCCACGTCGGCTTTTGCTTGAAGTCTGTCGAGCACATGTCGTGTGCAGACGCTAAGTGGTGGAAACATGTATGAAGAAGTACACCCCTGCAGGGTTAACATCATCTATTCGAATAGCCGTGTCCGCGGTAAAGGACTTCTGGGTTACTTATATCAGTTCATAGACAAGTGAAAGTGGATACTTTAAAATGCGCAAGATAAGCGTGAGTGCTATGGATGGCATTCTCGTAGGGAGACGGGAGCGGATCCATAGTGGTGTATTGATATGGTGAATATGTGGACTCGTGTGCGCCGCCTCAAAAGAGTCGCTTGCAGTCGTAGTTTAGGATAGCCACCGAGTCAAAGCTGGCTTGCTGCAGTTAAACCCCACCATCCCCTTGTTGAAAATGATGCATATGTAGTTAGTTCTGATGTAAGTCTTGCTGGGTACATTTGTACTCATGTTTGCCTATTTTATGTTTTTGCAGAGAGACTTCAGTCTCACTAGTAGTTCCACATGGACTTCGACATTTAGCTTGTTACCTCAGCTACGATCTTGTGCCTCAGCAGGATTTGGTAGATAGTCAGGCTTCTCAGCCTTTTTCATTTATAGATGTCTGTACTCAGACATGATAGCTTCCGCTTGTGCTTTGATATGTATGCTCTGAATGTTGGGTCATGAGACCCCTGTTTGTAATATCTCGCTCCTCGGAGCCTAATGAATAAATACTTGAGTTGTAGAGTCATGTTGTGATGCCATGTTGTATTTGCACATATCGAGCATATTGTGTGTATGTTATTGAAATGCTTGGTATGTGTGGGATCTGACAACCTAGTTGTTTATCCTTGGTAGCCTCTCTTACCGGGAAATGTCTCCTGGTGTTTCCACTGAGCCATGTTAGCTTGCTACTACTCTAGAACACTTAGGCCGGCCGGCATGTGTCCTTCGTCGTTCCTGTGTCTGTCCCTTCAGGGAAATGTCACGCGATGAATACCGGAGTCCTGTTAGCCCGCTACAGCCCGGTTCACCGGAGTCCTGCTAGCCCAGTGCTACAGCCTGGATTCACTCGCTGATGACCGACACGTTCGATGCTGGGTCATGGATGCCTGTCCCTGTAGGTTTGTGCCACTTTGGGTTTACGACTAGCCATGTCAGCCCGGGCTCCTTATCATATGGATGCTAGCGACACTATCATATACGTGTGCCAAAAGACGCAAACGGTCCCGGGCAAAGGTAAGACGACACCCGTGGGAATACCGTGCGTGAGGCCGCAAAATGATATGAGGTGTTACATGCTAGATCGATGTGGCATTGAGTCGGGGTCCTGACAGTTGACCATGATTGGAGTCATGGCAACATGCATTATGCGGGTGGTGCAGCCACTACAATACAGGGGCCACCCCATGTGGGATTTCAACGGGGAGGACGATGCCACCCGTCATGGCCGCAAAGGGCCAGATTCGGTCGAAGACCTGGTGACGATCCTGTCCGGCCTGTATAAGGGGGAGAAGGAGGATTTCCTTCGGACGAACCCGTTAAATGGGTTCTCCATGAATAATCCCCGGCCTTGGGTAAGCGAACACTCTGCGTGCCCGACCCATGCTTTTTGAAACTTAAGTTTCTTATATTGTGTTCTTCTTTCGACGCAGGAGCTGCGCCGGATCGTGGAGGACATGCTAAGTCCAGCTCCGCAACCCGAGGATCCAGAGAGATCCCGGAATCCGGCCTCCGAAGAGGATCCGGACATAATGGTGGAGCTAATCGACGGGGTGTTCCACCAGCTCAGCATGGACAATGCTTTAGTCGCCATCACGGCCGACTATCCCGGACTATATCCGGCTTCCCAGGTGATTGCGACCGAAGTCCTGACACCGTCATTCCTTCCTTGCTTATTTCTGACCACCATATACGATGGCGTTGTGTAGGAGGCGCCCCTAGGGTGAGAAGCCGAGCCCGCGGTGGCTGGCCAACAAAGGCCAGTCCGGACCAGTAGGCGGAAGAGGAGCGCGACGCGGACTGAAACGTCGCCGCAAAGGTGTAGCTCACAATTCATTATTCAGAGCAACGTTGCTAGGAAGCGTTTGAGTGCTCATGACTTTTGTAGGGAAAAAAGCGTCCGCCGGACTGCAGGCGTGGAGGTTGCCAATCCAACCTCTACCAGCCAGGCTCCAGCACCTAGTCTGGAGGGGGAGGCGAGCGCAAGGCGCGAGCCGGACGTTCCTCCGACGAAGGATGCCGACAGACTATCCTCCACCAAGTCTGAGGTGGAGAGTGCCCTGAATCACAAGCGCCACCGGACAGTATTTCGTGACGCGTGCTTCTCCCCCGAGGCGTTGAATGCCTTTAACGCGGGGGACGCACACCTTCGTGCTGCTCAAGATGGTTTTACCAGAGCCACAGAGCAGTATGTAAAAGACATACGGGTAAGAGAATTTAATAGTTGTATATGCCAGTAGGCCCCGAGACTTAAAGTAGTTATATTAACTGATTTAAGGATCATATGAAACGTAGGATCTTACCGAGAAGAATACCCAACTGTCTGAGGAGCTGCAAGAGTGCAAGGCCCAACTTGAGGCCGCACTCTCTGGCGCAGGAGGAAACACAGGGACCTCTCCTGGTAACGCATTATTTTAGAAAGATAAGTAGCGTTTGGCCTTTGCGCAAGTCTAAAAAATGACGTTGCAGGTGCTGCCGGACAAGATCCGGACAGGCAAGAACTTCTGCGCCAACTAAAGGCCGGCGAGAGGGTGTTGCATAAGGTGCAGCACGAAAGGAACAAGCTCCAGGATGCCCATGCCCAGCTTAGAGAAGAGCTGAAAGGCGTTCGGGTCGAGCTGTCGGGCTCCGTTAAGGAGAATCAGCAGCTTCGTCGCGGCATCTATAGTAAGTTCTTGAGCGAACTCCTTTGAAAAGAAGAGTTCGGCGAGGAAGTCGATTTGACAGAATATGTCTGCAGGTATGCTCACAGGTCGCCCTGCGGAGGAGATGCCCGTATCAACGGGTGATCAACTTCCCGAATTGTTGCAACTGATCGAGCGAGTTCGGCAGGCAATGAGCGGCGTCATCCAGGCTTTATGGCCAGCCTTCTCCTTACCCGAGGGTCTTGAGGAGCTTGCGGAGAAGCTTCAGGGAGTGCGGCAGCGCTTCCATTTATGGAAGATTTCGGCCTACCGCCAAGGTGCCAGGGAGGCCTGGGCCATGGTAAAGAGGCGGTACAAGAAGGCGGACCCCAACCACATGGCCTAAGTCGGACCTGTGGGGCCCGATGGGAAGGAGATCCCTGTGAGTTTAGTATACGGCCAAGTAGAGCTGGCCACTAAATTTTCCCAACAGGACTGTAAATTAGACAACCTGTTAGATGGGATTGAGGAAGAATACAATCAGTCGATTTGACAATGTATTATAAAATGACATATAAAATGCCTTCTAGCCGGATTGTAGATCGTTTGTCTTTGCCGACCTTTTCGCTTCGACCTCGGGACCGTAGAGTCCGGAGTGTGTCCGAATACCTTCTCGGTTATGAAACAACCGGGGTATGCATGGAGACCAGGCGTAGGGGTCATTAGTGCTTTATCAGACAAGTGCCCAACTAGTTATGTTATATTACATGGGTAGTAAGAAACATCTTCCAGGGAGAATAGTTCCGTTAAGGGTTCCTTTCCTCTGGGGTGGCATGCCCTAAAGTGCATGTCCGGACTGCGAAAAAAGCAGAAAAACATCTGGGGGCAGATAAATAAGTGGATAAAAAATCATCTTTTAAGTCACTGACCGAATATTCCCTTAAGAACGCTAGCTTTCGGCTTCACCCAGTCTGAGGTACACATCCGGCTGACCCGGCAGTAACAATCGCAGAGGTGCTCCCTTTACCTCCTAGCCGAACAATCGGGAACGTAGGGGTAAGCACAGGAGCCAGGCAACCCAGCTTGGCCAAAACTTAAGTCATATCGATGCATATAATGGTGAATAAAAGGTACATGTGGAGGCTTGACACATGTGCTGGGCATGAAGCCCTTATAATTAAGCTTCTCGTAAAGAAGCCCCCAGGTATAATGAGTGCAGATAGAACATCAATTGCATGCGAACGTTGCTCAAGTAGGCCCTTTAAGGCTTTGATGAATAGGGTTGAGAAGAAAAAGATAAACAAAAGGCAGCTGAAGTAAAAAAAATTTGGACGGGGGGAAAGGGACGAACTCTTAGTCCGGCGCTAGGCATAGAATCTTCGGAGGCGGGCCGCGTTCCATGGGTTCGGCTCGAGTCGGTTATCCGATGCATTTCGCAGACGGTACGCTCCGCCGGTCAGGACTTGATCGATGATGAAGGGACCTTCCCATTTGGGGTTGAGCTTGTCCTTTTTCTTGTCCGGCAGGTGTAGAACTAGTTCGCCAATGTTGTAAGTCTTGGCCCGTACTTCTCTGCTTTGGTATCTTCGAGCCTGTTGCTGATAAAATGCGGAACGAGCCTTGGCGACGTCGCGTTCTTCCTCCAATGCGTCCAAGCTGTCCTGTCGATCCAACTCGGCTTCTCATTCTTCGTACATGCGCACTCGAGGTGAGTCATGAATGATGTCGCAGGGCAAAACTGCTTCTGCGCCGTATACTATAAAAAATGGTGTGAATCCGGTAGTACGGTTAGGCGTTGTCCGCAACCCCCAGAGTACGGAGTCGAGCTCCTCTACCCAGTGCGTGTCAGATTTCGTAAGGGACCGCACTAGTCTGGGTTTGATGCCGCTCATTATTAGACCATTTGCTTGTTCCACTTGACCGTTGGTTTGAGGGTGATAGACTGAAGCGTAATCGAGCTTGATGCCCATATTTTTGCACCATGATTTAACCTCGTCGGGCGTGAAGTTCATGCCGTTATCGGTGATGATGCTGTGGGGGACACCGTAACGGTGTACTACCCCGGATATGAAGTCTATCACTGGTCCGGACTCTGCCATTTTAACTGGCTTGGCCTCTATCCATTTGGTGAATTTATCCACCATGACCAATAGGTATCTTTGCTTGTGGGTTCCCCCTTTAAGTGGTCCAACCATGTCAAGCCCCCAGACCGCGAACGGCCAGGTAATGGGTATAGTTTTGAGGGAAGTGGGTGGCATATGGCTCTGATTAGCAAAGAGATGACAACCGACGCATCTTTGGACTAAGTCCTCAGCATCTGCCCGGCCCGTCGGCCAATAAAATCCTGTACGGAATGCCTTTCCTACAAGGGCCAGGGCTGCGGCGTGGTGTCCGCCTAGTCCGGCGTGAATTTCAGCCAGAAGGTCTCGCCCTTCCTCTTCAGAGATACACCTTTGAAGGACTCCGGTTGTGCTTTTCTTAAAGAGTTCTCCCTCATGGACCTTGTAGGCTTTAGATCGCTGGACTACGCAGCGGGCCTCATTATGGTCTTCGGGGAGTTCCTGCCTAAGCAAGTAGGCGAGGAATGGTTCTGTCCATGGGGCAATTACTGCCATTATGTCGTGGGCTGAAGGTGTTATGTCATCGGCTGAATCGCCGGTTGGTGCGGCTCGTTCCTGTTTGTTATTTTCGGACTCCTCTTCCCATAGTACGGATGGCTTGAAGAGCCGTTCCAAGAAGATGTTAGGAGGGACAGCGTCGCGTTTTGCGCCGATGCGTGCCAGTACGTCGGCTGCTTGGTTATTATCCCGGACTACGTGATGGAATTCAAGTCCTTCAAACCGGGCTGACATTTTTAGGACAGTGTTGCGATATGCTGCCATTTTCGGATCTTTGGCGTCAAAGTCTCTGTTTATTTGGGATATTGCGAGGTTTGAATCCCCGCGCACCTCTAGGCGTTAAATGCCCATGGAGATTGCCATCCGGAGACCATGTAAAAGGGCCTCGTATTCGGCTGCGTTGTTGGAGTCCGTGTACATTATATGAAGTACGTATTGGACTGTGTCCCCAGTCGGGGACGTCAATACGACGCCAGCCCCCAATCCGGCTAACATTTTAGAGCCGTCGAAGTGCATAATCCAATTGGAGTATGCGCCGTACTCTTTAGGGAGTTCGGCTTCGGTCCATTCAGCGACAAAGTCAGCCAAAACTTGTGACTTTATAGCTCGCCGAGGTTTGTAAGTTATATCAAATGGTAAGAGCTCAATGGCCCATTTTGCAATCCTGCCCGTCGCGTCGCGGTTGTTTATAATGTCGTTAAGTGGTTCTTCAGAGGCCACTGTTATCGAACACTCTTAAAAGTTGTGTCGGAGCTTCCAGGATGCCATGAACACCGCGTATGCTATCTTCTGATAGTGCGGGTAACGGGACTTGCAGGGGGTTAACACAGTGGATACGTAGTATACTGGTTTTTGAAGAGGGAATTTATGCCCTTCTGTCTCTCGTTCGACGACGAGTACCGTGCTTACAACTTGATGCGTTGCTGCGATGTATAACAACATTGGTTCGCCCAGGTTGGGCGCAGCCAGGACCGGATTTGTTGCCAATATGGCCTTTATTTCTTCGAGTCCGGCGGTGGCAGCATCCGTCCACTCGAAGTGTTCGGTGCGCCTAAGGAGGCGATAGAGGGGCAATGCCTTTTCTCCTAGACGGGAGATAAAGCGGCTTAGAGCCGCCACGCATCCAGTCAATTTTTGTATTTGCTTGAGGTCTTTTGGGATATCTAGCTGTGACAGAGCTCGGATCTTGGCTGGGTTTGCTTCAATTCCTCTACCGGATACGATGAAGCCCAGCAGCTTTCCAGCTGGTACGCCGAAAACGCATTTTTCCGGATTCAGCTTGATGTCATATGCTCTGAGGTTGTCGAATGTGAGCCTCAAGTCGTCTACTAGAGTTTCGACGTGTTTAGTTTTGACGACTACGTCGTCTACGTATGCCTCTACTGTTTTGCCGATCTGGGTAGCCAGACATGTCTGAATCATGCGCTGATATGTTGCGCCGGCGTTTTTAAGTCCGAAGGGCATCGTGTTGAAGCAGAATGGTCCATATGGAGTAATGAATGCCGTTGCGGCTTGATCCGCTTCTGCCATCTTGATTTGATGATAGCCGGAGTATGCGTCCAGGAAGCACAATGAATCGTGCCCTGCAGTGGCATCGATGATTTGGTCGATGCGGGGGAGGGGGAAGGGATCCTTTGGGCAGGCTTTATTTAGGTCTTTGAACTCGACACATAGGCGCCAGGATTTGTCCTTCTTTCGTACCATTACCAGGTTTGCTAGCCAATCCGGATGTTTGATGTCTCTGATGAATCCGGCTTCCAATAGTTTGGCTAGCTCTTCTCCCATTGCCTGTCTTTTGGGTTCGGAAAATTGTCGAAGAGCCTATTTGACTAGCTTGAATCCTTTTAGGATGTTTAGGCTGTGTTCTGCCAATCTGTGTGGGATTCCGGGCATATCCGAGGGGTGCCAGGCAAAAATGTCCCAATTTTCCTGAAGGAATTCTTGCAGTGCGGCGTCTACATCAGGGTTCAATTGTGCCCCGATGGAGGCCGTCTTTGTCGGGTCCGTTGGGTGGACCTGGAATTTTACTATTTCCTTTGCTGGTTTAAAGGAGGTGGACTTGGATCTCTTATCGAGTATCACATCGTCCCTATTCACCGTAGAGCGCAGCGCGGTGAGTTCCTCTGCCGCTAGGGCTTCGGATAGTGCCTCTAAGGCTAATGCGGCTGTCTTGTTTTCGGTGCGGAGTGCTATGTCGGGATCACTAACGAGAGTGATTATTCCGCCGGGCCCAGGCATTTTGAGCTTCATGTACCCGTAATGGGGTACGGCTTGAAAAATTGTGAATGCCTCTCGTCCTAATATAGCGTGATATCCTCTGTTGAACGGGGCCACTTGGAACGTGACTTCCTCGGATCTGTAATTGTCCGGCGAGCCGAATACCACATCGAGTGTGATTTTTCCTGTGCAGCGCGCCTCCCGGCTAGGGATTATTCCTCTAAAGGTTGTGCTGCTTCGCTCAATGCGGCTCCAGTCTATTTCCATTTATTGAAGGGTTTCCTCGTAGATGAGGTTTAATCCGCTGCCCCCATCCATGAGGACTTTTGTAAGTTGAAAGTTGTCCACTATTGGACTAAGTACCAGTGCGGCTGGAGCTCGGGCTGTTCGGAATTTAGGTTCGTCGCTGGTGTTGAAGGTGATGGCTGTGTCGCTCCATGGATTGGTTGTTGCTACTTGGTAGACTTCGGCGAGGCTGCGGATAGTTCGTTTCCGCATATTATTTGATGCGAAAGTCTCTAAGACTGTTGATACCGTACAGATGTTGTTGGAGTGGTTTTCCGGGGCTAGAAGCTCCTCTCCACTTTTGGCCACCTGCCGTAATATCCAACATGCTTGAAGGCTATGTGTTGGGACGACGCCTTCTGTACTGTGAATTTTACAGGGTCCGCTAAGCCATCCCTCCAGTACGGTTCTGTGCCCTTTATGGGGTTTTTGCTTTTTGGTTTTTGTATCTGGTGCCTGAGTGTAATGCACCCTTTTGTTGCGGACTAGGGTTGTTTTCGGGGCCGGATTGTCCCAAAACTTATTTTTGGTTGTCCGAAAACTCTCCATCGCACAGTACTTTCGTACTATGGACGCCAGGTCGGCGAAGCATGTAATATCACGACGGCTGACGGCGTTCAAGATTCCCTCGTCCGTGGAATTATTGCTAAAAATTGAGATTGCGTTTTCCTCTCGACAGTCCTTTATCCTGTCCATAACCTAGAGGAATCTGGCCCAGTAGTAATGTACTGTCTTAGCGGGCTCTTGCCGGATTAGAGATAGATCGCATATGTCTGGGCGGGTGGGTGGAATTAAGTCCGGAACCCTACCCATCTCAAGGCTCGAAGGCCGAGAAGTTTCCATATTTGGAAGCTTGGATTGCTGGACGTTGTCCAATGAGTCTGGTCCGATGCCTGACTTTAAGTTCAGTGCTTGATCGAAGTCCGTCCCTCCGCGGGAATCCGGCATGGGGGGTTCGGGAGCCCGGACATGACTAGTTTTCAATACAGGAGAAGAGTCGCCGCATTGTTCCTCTACCACTACAACGTGGTGGGTGACCTGGGGAGAGTTAATCTCTCTCAGATTGGTTTTAAGCCCAATCTGATTGTAGTCTGTAGTGACTCCCAGGGCGGCGATGCGATCCAAGAGCTCGTTTACGGACGAGAGCTCTATTGGATCCAGCCGCTCGATGAATTCCGAGCTGACGTGAAGATTGCTTTTGACAACTTGAGAGGTCATTGTCGAAGCGGTGGCCGGACAGGCGGTCATAAGAAAACCACCTAGCCGGATAGTTTGGCAGCGGCCAAGGCTCCTCTGGCGAAAATACCGTCCTTGAAGACGGGAGGAGGCATCCTTCCTATCGGTGACGGCACAGAGGAACTCTCAATGAAGGCACCAATGTCGGTGTCAAAACCGGCGGATCTCGGGTAGGGGGTCCCGAACTGTGCGTCTAGGAGGATGGTAACAGGAGACAAGGGACATGATGTTTTACCCAGGTTCGGGCCCTCTTGATGGAGGTAAAACCCTACGTCCTGCTTGATTGATATTGATATTGTGGATGTTTACAAGAGTGGATCTACCACGAGATCAAGGAGGTATGATTGTAATGGTTGTTGTCGTTGCGTCCTACAGACTAGAGCCATCCGGTTTATATAGACACCGGAGAGGGCTAGGGTTACATAGAGCCGGTTACAATGGTAGGAGATCTACGTATCCGTATCGCCAAGCTTGCCTTCCACGCCAAGGAAAGTCCCATACAGACACGGGACGAAGGCTTCAATCTTGTATCTTCATAGTCTTGGAGTCCGGTCGATGATTATAGTCCGGCCGATGATAGTTCGGCCGATGATGGTAGTCCGGCTATCCGGACACCCCCTAATCCGGGACTCCCTCAGTGGGGTTCTGTGACGACTTTGTCTGGTCATTGAACACAAACGAAGTATGCGAAGTTGCAGCTATGGCGAACTTTTAGTCTAAACAAAACCCAAAGTCTAAACGATTCCCTAAGGGCTGTATATATGGAGGAAGAGGGGGGAATTTCATGGCCCTTGGTGGAGGGGTCCGAAATCAACCCTATCTCTTGTGTCCCCACACATATGGACTCTAAAAATAGCCTATACTTATGTATTTCGAAATTACATGGGCCTGGCCCAAGAATAAGGTGACGCAGCACCTAGAATAGCCTGAGAACGAAATTTATGAAGTGGCATCTTGTATATTTCGTCCAAGGCTTCATGCACCCATTATGGTGGCTTCAAAGTCCTGAAATCATCACTTGTAACTCCATTCTTGTTCCCCTTGCGCATGCCATCATGTCCATGCTTATTCTTGCTCCAATGTTCATCCTTTTCCAAACTAGGCCCTTCATTTGTAAGCAAAACAAATGTATCCAATTTAGGCAGCATCATATTCTCATGAACATTAGAATCATTACCAAGAAACGAAAGTACCTGGTAATTTAGTTGGCGTGCGCGAGCTCTAGTAATTGGTCCAGTATGTATAGCAGCAGGGACTGTGGGTGTAACAATTGTATTGATGTCCTCATGACATAGTCTATCTGATTCCGTGAGCATTTGATTCTTGTCATTCTCGTCGTTCCGCTCTTCTTCTCGAGTGCTCTTGATTCTTTGCTTCTTCTATTGAGTTCTTGTTTCACCTCATCCCTTTTCCCTTCCGTCTCGATCCTAAGATCTCGGGACGAGATCTCTTGTTAGTAGAGGAGAGTTGTAACACCCCGGATTCGATGCGCCAGGTGTCCTCCATTTATTCTCCGTTGTTGCCATGCCATGTGCTTCCGTGTTGCATTTTATCATGTCATCACGTGCATCTCATTTTGCATACGTGTTCGTCTCATGCATCCGAGCATTTCCCCGTTGTCCGTTTTGCAATCCGACACACCTATGTCCTCCAGCGTCCCCCTTTGTCTCTTGTTGTGAGCGGGTGTTAAACATTCTCCGAATGGATAGTGATTTGTCCAGCGGCCTTGGTACACCACCGGTAGACCGCCTGTCAATTTTCGTCGCATTCGGAGTCCGTTTGACGGCCCAACGGCTAACCGGGTAGATGCAAAGGCCTCTTTATGTTGCAGCCCGACACCCCTCCAAAGCAGCCCAATAACCCATCCAAACCCCCTCCATGCTCTCGGTCGTTTGATCACGATCATGTGGGCGAAAACCGCTCCTCATTTGGACTCTCCTAGCTCCCTCTACCTATATAAACACACCCTCCCCCGAAATTTCGGATCAAATCAACCCTAACCCTAGCCTTCTTCTTCCTCCGCGCGCCGGACACGTCCGTGCCGCGCCGAACACGTCCGCCGCCGCCTCCCTCAGCCACCCACAACACGCCATGTCGCCTCCCGGGCTTCCCCACCGCCGAGGCCTGCCGAGCCCGTAGCGCGCCCGCGCAAGCCCGT